>NW_012106842.1:1249521-1254106 GCF_000951045.1 Mandrillus leucophaeus
TTGAGATCCTGCTTTCAGATCTTTTATGTACATACTCAGAAGTGAAATTGCTGGATCTCATGGTAATTCTATTTTTAATTTTTGAAAAATCATCATAAGGTTTTCTACAGTAGCTGTACCATTTTACATTCCCATCAACAGTGCAAAAAACATTACACATCCTCACAAACACTTATTTTCTGATTTTTTTGGGGGGGGATAGACATCCTAATGTGTGTGAGGTGATATCTATAGTTTTGATTTGCATTTCCCTAATAAGTTAGTGATGCTGAATATCCTTCTATGTGCTTATCGTCCAGTTACATATCTTCCTTAAAGAAATGTTTATTAAAGTATTTTGACCATTTTTGAATCACATTTTTTTGTTATTGAATGTTAGTAGTTCTCTAAATATTATAGATATGAATCCCTTTTCAGATATATAATTGCCAATTTTTTTCAATCCCACAATTGTCTTTTTACTCTGTTGATGTTTATTGTCTTTTGATGCATAATTTAAAAATGTTTTCTTGAAGTGCAAATTTGTCTGTTTGTTTGCCTCCTGTGTCTTCTGTGTCATAATCAATAAATGATTGCCAAATCAAATGTCCTGAAGATTTGCCCTACATTTTCCTCTGTGAGTTCTATAGTTTCAGGATTTACAGTTAGGTATTTGATCAACTGTGAGTTAATTTTTATGTATCTGTTAAGTAAGGATTCAAATGTATTATTTTGCATGCAGATATCCAGTTTTCACAGTAATATTTGTTGAAAAATTATCCTATTGGGATGACTGTAATTTTATTAAAGATCTCTTGTATATAATAAGTTTTTCTCTTGCTGCTTTCAACATTCTCTCTGTCTTTTAAAAGTTTGATTAGATCATGTCTCAGTGTGGATCTATTTGAGTTCTTCTAACTTGGATTTGTTGAGCATCTTGGATATTTGTATTCATGCCTTTCTTCAAATGTGGGAACTTTTCAGCAATTATTTCTTCAAATATTCTCTCTTCTTCTTTCTCTCTCCATTTATCTTCTGAGACTCCCACAGTGCATACACTGGTCTGCTTCATGGTGTCTCACAGTTCTCTTAGTCTCTATTTGATTTTTTCAATTTTTTTTTGTTTGAAAGACTCAATAATTTCCATTGTCCTATCTTTAAGTCCGCAGATTTTTTTCTTTTGCCGGCTGGAATCTGCCTTTGAACTCATCTAGTGATTTTTTTAAAATTTTAAGTCATTGTATATTTCAGCTCCAATATTCTTTTTGGTTTCTTTTTAGTTGTTTCCCTTATTGATATTTCCATTTTGTTCATCCATCATTTTCTTGATTTTCACCACATATTTCTTTCATTTTTTAAGCCTCTTTAAGACAGCTGTTTTAAAGTCTTTGTCTAGTAGATCAACCATCACATCTCTTTCAGGAACAATTTCTGTTGATTTCTTCCTTCAAATGGGCCCTTGTCTCCTGTTTCTTTTTATACATTGTGACTTTTTTTTTTTTTTTTAAAGCTGGACGTTTCAATCAAATGTGGTAACTGGAAAGCAGATCCTCCCCCTTCCCAAGGATTTGCTGAGTTTTGCAATTTTTTTTCAATGTTGTATGTTGTCTTTATGCTAAGGTTCTGCCTGCAGTATGAACATAAGTTCTTCTCAGGTTTTCGAGCCTTTCCCTGGGCATGTGTGGTCATGTTCTAAATTTATCTGTGTATGGAGTTGTTTTTAAATGTTCTAGTCTTTGTAAGTCTGGCTCTGAAAGGTGGGGGAAATGAAGTGGATAGGAAAATCCTGGCCCTAAATCCTCTGGAAGTCATTTCAACTGCAGGGGATAAGGGGTGGCTCACAAAAATTACAGGAAGTACAATATCAATGGCAGTCTGCCTCTTTGTGCATTTCAGCAATCAGAATACTGATCTCCAATAATTGGAGGACAAGATCCTTTTTGGTCATCCTGGTTCCCACAGGCTATGTATAAACTGATTCAGGAAGAAATTCACAGCTGCCTACCACAGGGCTGGGGTGAGAGACAGGTAATATCTACTGGACTAAGATCTTAAGTTGGCTGAAATTTATCACGATTTACCTTCCAAGCCTTTTCCTCAAAGTTGCAACCCTTCAATAGAATGCAGCGTTCTCAAATAATTACGTCAGACAGATTCTGCCAGTGCATTTTTGTCTAGGTAGAGAGACAGTTTCCTGGTATTTTTTATTCTGCCATCTGCTCAGAATTCTCTCCCAGAAGTCATATCCTATCTGGATATTTAAAGATGAGTAGACATTTGTCATGTCTGGGAGGGGAAGAAGTCAAGGCCATTTGAAACCTATCTTAGTTGAGGATTAAGAAGTATGGTACATGCACAATAAATATTATGTTCTTAATTGCACATACAATATTTTTTTTTTATTCTAAACAGTATTGCCCTGCACTTCAGTGGCAAAAGCTTCAGGTTATCTATGACGTCTATATTCCTCTTGTTACTCAAGTAAAATATAATAATTATCTAGTCACATGACTTTCTAACTTCATTCTCCAGCTTTCTTTATTATTTGTTGTGACCATACAACTGGGTAACATAAATGGAAAGATTAAGTTGCTAAGTGGTTGTTCTACAAAATACTTACTTTATAAGGTAAATAAAAGGCACATTCTTTTCCCTTCCAGTTCTGTTTCTTCATCTCATGTAGTTGAGAGATTGGAGTTCAACAGACAATTTGAACCCAAGAATAGAGGTCACATACAGAGACGGTTTAACAATGATCTGAAAGTTCCCGGATTCATGAATCTTTTGTGGAATTGTTCCACCAGTTCTGGATTCCCTATCTTTGGAACTATTGAAAACTACAGGAAGTCACTGTCATGTTAGCTAAATCTAATCTGAAAAGATACATCTTAGGAATTACCAACAATTTAGAGAGATCATTGGTGTAAATAATTTGGTCTTATGTTAGTTTCAGTTCATCTATCAAAATTAAACCTGAAAACTGAGTCACATTGAACAAAAAATATTGTATCTATGGTCTCCGTTTAACAGTTTTCTTTTAAAGCACATTTCTTCTTATTTTTAGGTAAGCTGAATATTCAGCTTTATTTAGGAGCACATTTTTGGAGAAAAAAATCACTTAAAAGCCTTTGTGTTTAATGATACAAAGAAATAGCAATCACTTTTAAAAGATGTTATGGAAGGCTAGATTTTAAATCAGAACAGCAATGCCATTTTGAGTAGACATGGACAAGCCTCAGAAGGATTAGGATTTGGGTTCTAATTTGCAAACAGGGTTTATGTTTGGATTAGGATTTGACTCCAATTTTTCTTTAAGGATTTAGGTAAAGCTTTTAATAATCACTCATCCTAAAGAGTGGCTTGAATCTGTATGATGGAACAATAGATGTATTTTTTATTTAATAAACTCAAACAAATGAAAAATCTATGAATGATTCCACCTGCTATACCTGAGCTTTCTGCCTTTTAGATTCTGACAGCTTTTAAAGTAAATATGCACTCTAGAAGTCCATTCAATTCTTAGAATCATTTAGAGATATTACATTACAAATAATGATATCCATGTTGAAATTATTTGAGAGAATTTTTTAAAAATCAGACTTCTTAAACATGTTTATTTGTATGTTGTAAATATGGAATAATTGATCAAAGAATCAAGAAAAGCATTCTTCATAACACACCTGTGATATTGCAAATTTTCATATAACTGTTACTTGAGATATCAGGCCTTAGCTAATTTGTATCTAAATGCATCTCAACCCACTCTCTCAAATGAGGAAATGCTAAACTCCTTATCTTTTGTAAATGAAGAGGGAAAGATGAGGCAGATAAAAAGGGTAGGTAACTATGTCTTGGGAAGTTGGATTGGTAGCTTTACTCAAATTCGTTCAGTTCAAATCTTCCTGGATAGATGTGAATTGTGAGTTCTCACTATCCTGGTGAGTTCTGAATATCTGCTAATGTCCAGGAACTCCCACCCAGCCCAGGATATAGATCCTCTCTCAATTATGGCAGGGAAACCAAAAGACACTAAAATAGCCAGGATTAGAATGAATCTTAGATGGAACTCAAAAATCTCAGCAGGCCAGCTATACAGGCCAGTCTCTGACAGCCATTTCATTAATCTCTTCATAAGTGGTTGAATCTTTGGACCACATTTACTGTGTTATGATGGAGTTTTACTGTATTCAAGAGAAAGGTAAAACTGTTTTGAGTTAGACATTGTACATAGCACACAATTCAGTCCTTAAGTGATAGTTGAGAGTCTCCCGTGAGTTGCTTATAAATACACATCCCTGCTTAAGTCCACCCCAGGAAATTCTGATTATTGTATCTTTTTTTTTTCTTTTTTTTCTTATTTCACTTTAAGTTCTAGGGTACATATGCACAACATTCAGGTTTGTTACATATGTATATATGTGCCATGTTGGTGTGCTGCACCCATTGACTTCTCATTTATATTAGGTATATCTCCTAATGCTATCCCTCCCCCTTTCCCCTACCCCACAACAGGTCCAGGTGTGTGATGTTCCCCTTCCTATGTCCAAGTGTTCTCATTGTTCAATTCCCACCTATGAGTGAGAACATGCAGTGTTTGGTTTTTTGT
>NW_012106842.1:1254849-1267440 GCF_000951045.1 Mandrillus leucophaeus
TAATTCAGCAGCTTCAGGCTGGGCAAGGTGGCACATGCCTGTAATGCTAGCACTTTGGAGGCCAAGATGGGTGGATCATTTGAGGTCAAGAGTTCGAGACCAGCCTGGCCAACAGGGTGAAACCCTGTCTCTATTAAAAAAAAAAAATAGCCAGTTTTGGTAGTACCTGCCTGTAATCCTAGCTACTCAGGAGGCTGAGGCAGGAGAATCGCTTGAACCTGGCAGGTGGAGGTTGCAGTGAGCTGAGATCACACCACTACACTCCAGCCTTGGTGACAGAGCAAGACTCTGTCTCAAAATAATAATAATAATAATAATAATAATAATAATAATAATTCAGTAGTTTCACTTTTATTTAAACCCAGCCTTCTAACCCTGAGTATCTCTCTGCTCTAGAATAGAGAAGACTGTGGTAGAAATTAAACATAAATATATTAATTAATAATATGTATATTATATTATGCATATAACAATAATAACCATATATATAGAAACGCGCACACATCTTTTACAAGCAGCTTAGCTATGGGAACCCTATCTAAGAGAAGTGGACACAATGAGGACAGTTTTCTATTGTCACAGCAGAGAAAGCAATGTCACATAACCCAAGTGGTGTTGAAAGTCAAAGTTGGCAAGGCATTTATGGGCTAAATTGATATTAGCAGTACAGATAGCTCAGCAAATGGCATGAAGAATGACCTGAAATAAGCAGAAAGACATCAGTCTATAAAGAGGCAGCTAGAGTAGGAGACAGGAAATGGCCAGGCAAAGACTGTGACCGTGATTTTGGCGCCATCTCTCCCTCGGGATTCCCAGAGTGGTGGAGGCTATTATTAATCCTGCAGTCTTAGGGGAAAACGTAATAGTGAATAGTGACATTGCTCTGGCCCACAAAACTGGTGAGGTCTGAGGAATGCCAGAGTATGTACATGAACATAACTGGGGACTCGTACAAGTATTGGTGAAGAATATCTCTTAAGAAAATGACTATTTTCTATTGGCCCATTGAGGTTCTGGCAGGTATTGGGAGATACTGTGACTGTAAATGTACTCAGCAGTTAAAAATTACTGACACATTGCTGATATATGCTTTGTGGAACTGGTCTTATTTTTATCTGAAAAGCAATATGAAATAAAAACAATTTGTTTCCTTTTTACCCTGCTTTGTATTAAAAGGGAACCATAGGATTACAAATAATGTTATACATACACAAAGCAACTCCATTATGTGCAAAAATGTTTGTTCACTTAGCTTTTGTGCTTTGAAATATCTTAGTCTGTACTGATAAGAAACTAAATTTATAACATAATAAGTCACACAGCACACTTTAGTGAACTGATTCTTTAAATTGAACAAAGAGCCTAATAAGATTACTTAAATATGCTTTCTTCTCTATCCTATAGGGCAGATTTTCTCTGTTGTGTTTTCCTTCCACTCAATATAAGAAGCTAAGGACTCGCCCGCTGTTGTAGTTTTGTTTTTGTTAACCTACAGAGCCTATTTTTAAGCATTCAACCCTATTTTTTTGTTATACGCAAATAACAATTCGAATTATAATAACATGTTTTGCAAGAAATAACATTGGTCTCTATATGCCCACTATTCTTTGCTTTAATTGCAAATAATATCACCAAATGGATTTTCTTTTTCTCTTTTCTGTTTTTTTTTTTTTTTCCCTTAATTTTCACCCCATATGCAATTTGTAAAAATCCTCTAAAGTGATAGTGGGGATAGTGAGGGCTTATTTGCTGCTGCTTTTCAGAGTAAAAGTGTCAGTGCCGACTTTGATTAAAAATATTTGCAGCCCTGTTTTCTTTGCTAGAGTACATAGTCATAGCATACAAATTACCATTTTTTTTCACTTGATTGTTGGTAAACAAAGTAAATGCTATTGCAAAGATTATAGGCTCTAGAGCCAGACAGCGTGGATCAAATCCTGACACTGAAGTTGTGTGACATTGAACAACTTGTTTAACCTCTCTGTGCCTCAGTTTTGTCATCACTAAAATAAAGATTTTAATTATACTCACTCCATGAGCTGTAAGAGGAATAAACATATCAATATTTGTGAAGTGATTATAGCAGTGCTTGAAATTATTTTAAAATATTTAAATAAAGTGTTAAATGTTTAATGTATGTGTTACAAAATTTTAAAATAAAATGTACTTTACACATTTTTATAACATTATTTGATATAATAAATAATATATTCAATAATTTATTATTTTATATATTTTTTCATTTTTCGCTTATTTTCCTAAGGTTGAAGATTTCTAATAATTTGATACTATAAATAGCAATAGAATAATATTTGTAGATAAATATTTAACACTTTTACCATGAGTTTTTCAGGATTAACTTTTCCAATAGGAAATTATGATCATAGCATATATATTTTCAAGGCCTTAGATGCTTACTACTAAATTTAACTCTAACCTCTTGGGCCACCTGAACTCACTTGTACTGGTAATTTGCAAGAGAATGTTTGCTTTTATCTACATGCTTATTAACACTAGGAATTAACTTTTATTTTTAACTTTTAACGTTGAAACAAATTTATATTCACATAGATTGCACAATCAGTACAGAGAAGCTGGTATACTCTTCACCCTTATCTCTTATTAGATACATTCTTTGTGAATCTATGCTACTAATTGGATATTAATTTTAACTAGGTATATATGTTACCTAAGTGATAAAGAAAATGTTATTTATTCATTAAAATGTCCATAACTCAACCAAAAATTTTTAGGTCTTAGAATTTGCTCCCAAACTTCAAACAGCATCTGAACACAGTATTTGGAACACTGTTCAATTGTATGAAAGCCGGTTTTCAACTGTAGAGTGGAAATTAAATGCAATTGCATGATTATATTTGTAATGCTATGTTCAGTTCTGGGAAGCACAGTATAAAGGAGATATTGAAATCCTGAAGAAGATTCGTAGGTGGAGCATAATATAATGGACAGAAGAAAGGAGATGATCATAGGAGAGAAAGAAAATTTGGGGAAAATTACACTTGTTTGGAAAAATTATCATGAAGTGATGTCAGTGAAAGAAGGAGGCAGTACAGTTGCATGTAGAATGACAACCAGTATGCAAGTTACTCTAGGCATACTACTATTTTGTATAAATGATAAGATTCTTCATTATTATTTTGCAGAGAAGAGAAAATATTTCATTGAATAGAGGCATATAATTGGGAATAGTAGTATTAGCTACCTCATAACAATTATGTTCATCACTAAATGCAGTACCTAGTATACAGTCAATACTCATTAAATAGAAGTCATATTATTTTATTATGAATACTATCATTATTATGGTGTTATTATTGTAGTACATGATTTACTGCTTTGGCAAATATTAGATCCAATAGCTTATTTAAAAAGCATTTGAAGATTTGAGACAAAATGTTATTATTGAGTGGGAGGTTAGGCTACCTTACCGTATTATCCTTTCCCAGATATCAGGTTTAATTATTATAATTAAATTTCATCTACATTCAATGATATATGATAGAAAAGTCTCACAATTTAATTCAGCTTTTCTCAACCTACCTAGGGGAGCTTTTTAATATGCTATCCTCATCCTTTTTCTAGCCTAAAGAGAAATGACAACAAGAAATGGAAAGAGGTTAAAGAAAAAACAAAAGGATTAGATAATCCATAAACTAGTGAATTGCGTTCTGAGAAATCCAGAAATAATTCTGCTTTAGAGCAGGTGAAAAAATCATAAATTTAGCTACTAGGGAGGCTGAGACAGGACAATCACTTGGACCCGGGAGGTGGGGATTGCAGTGGGGCGAGATTGTGTTACTCCACTCCAGCCTGGGCAACAGAGCAAGACTCCGTCTCAAAAAGAAAAAAAAAAAATCATAAATTATTCTGGTATTTTCATTTGCATGTAGTTGTGAAAGAATATGGATGGACCAAAGGCATAATGTGTTTCTAATACTTGTTTCTTTCCCATCGTGGAGCCACCTCTTCTATTTTTCCTCTTCTACCTGAGTGGTAAAAATCACCTAGCTTCTCAGAGGACTTGACTCTAATCAATCCATCCTAGTTCTCAAGGCACCAATGGAGTACTGAACCTCTGTCCTATCTACCCCGATAAATTGCTTGGACTCAACACTGTACTAAGAGGCAACACTCATATGAGTTAAGTCTTGCTACAGAAATACTGTGCTAGTTTACATGTTGCAACTCAAGGATAACAGAATTGATTTAGCAAATATTTTAAGTCTTACATCAAAATAAATATCAATTATGAAATTTCCCGGCAAGGATGGGGACTTGGTAGGTAAGCCTGAAGGTGTACCTGAATGCTACACAAAAAAGTATGCACTCATTCAAGGAAAGAAAGTTGACTTGTGAAGCATGGCGAGTTATAAGTTAAGATCAAACTAAATAAGGTGCTGTTGGTGGACAGATAATATTGAGTAGGCCCTGTATAGATACGCTTAATATCGTATTGGCACAGACTAAGTCTATAGTCAGAGTTTGTTTAATGGGACTCTGTGTTTCTCCACCATTCTAGCTCTTAAGTAGACCTTTAGCACTTAATACACTGATGTTTTACACTTTATCCCACGATGGTATCCATGAGAGAATGTCATAAAGAGCCAAACTTGAATCCTCATCAGTCTGACAAAGACTTGATACAGTTTCTGAAAAATGTGAACATTTCTGGAAAAGCACTGGGTCCCAAGCTTTGTATCACAGGTGTGAACTCCCTGGAATTCATCCTATGCAATATTGATAATTAAAGTACTGTCAATAGCTTTTGATATGCATAGCAGATGGTATGTCCAATATAGGACCTTTGAGGGTCAGAGAAGGGTAAAACTGTTATACATAGTATCTCATAATTTCTGATTTAATCAATTTTACTGTAATGTTAAAATTTATGACTGAGTCCCTTTCCATCAATAATATAAAGATCTTTTTTAAAAACTAATTATCAAATGCTGTAATACAGAAGTTACAACATAGAAATGTACAACCAATTGCCTAAAGTCATTTTAAAATATAATTTCACCCAAGAACGACGAAATGAGGAAAGCTCTGCTAATGAATAAATATAATAGAACAAAAGATCGCCATCCTGAAAATGAAGTTTAATAAATTATTCCAAAATAAAAACCCAGGGGAATTAATAGACTAAACTATTTTTTTAGATTATAAAAACAAATTTCCCTAATTTTGTGTCATCCATTTCTAAGTGTAGAAGAGAGTAAAAAAAAAAAAAAAAAAAAAAACCCAACAAATTAAAGATGACAATGTTTATGACAGAGCACATATTTGACAGACTGATGAACAAGAAAATTTCAAGCAATTAAAGTATGTTTTGGAGGAGGGTCTTGCTCTGAAAATATCAAAGGTATTTAAAGTTAGGTCTTTCTAGTATGTAATTATAATTTCTTCACACCTGGGTAAGTTAACAGGTAGGTTGGAAGAGTTAACATAAATCTCTTATACTGGTTAGAACAATTGCAGTCAGATAGGACTGAAGCACCCACTGCTGCAATCCCCTCATAACTACGCACCTCAGAAGTTTGATCAAGTTTTAGAGTTTTGAAAGTGAAATATGTATGAATGCTACTGAAATAATTGTTAAACAAATATTTCCAAATTAAGAGGCAACAAGCTTTAGTATGTACCCTAGGATTTGTTGTGCCTTCAGCCATCATCACCATCTCGCCTGGTCTATAGTCAGACAGATTAAACTCTTTTGGTATAAAAGTTTAAAGCTATATTTCTCTGGCAGTATGGTGGCATGTGCTTTGGTTAATCAACTTAATTTGCTTGACTAGTTATGTTTGAAGTCAGTTAAGGACGCAAAGCAGATGCATAGAAGCTTACCTGGCTACTTCAAATGCCCAGACTGCTGCATTTTAAGTCTCAGTTCTTACTAGAAAACACGATGACTATCTAAAAAATTTGAAACCTATTTGTGTGTCTAAATCAGTGCTCAATTTTGCTATAGCAAATTAGAAAGGCATTGAGAATAATTTGTTATTTATAATAAGGTCCTGGAACTTGCAAATTATTATTTTTTTAAATTAGCAGATTTTTGTCAAGCTAAACAACTGGAGAGAAACACTTGTCAATATCATTGAATTGTTCTTTTACCTTCAGAACTGTTTTTGCATTTATGCCACAAAGGAAGATGACTCACGGATGTACTATTTTATTTACTGAAAATGTGGTCGAATACATCATATTACATTCTTTTTTATGAGAGCCCAAGGAAACAATTTCTTTCAGGCATCAAAATCAAGGAAACATGCACCTCTCCTGATTGTCTGGTATATCCTAGTAAGATTTTAAATAGTAATATTATGTCTGCTTTAATGGAATAGAATTTTTAGAATTAAGTTTTTGTCCTCTATTTTTACTTAACATTTTATTATGAAAAATTTCAAGTATATTCAAAATAAACAGAATAGTTATTTGCACTCTCATGTATCTGTCGTTAAAATTGAACAACTAATTTGCAGTTTTTGTTTCATATAACCACTTCCCATTTGTACAATTTTCATTATAATCACAGTTATTTTATGTAAAATTTACATATTTTAAACTGCACAAATATTAACTATCAAATTTTGATACAACTAAATAACCCAGAGCTCTATCAGCGTATATAACATTTCCATCTCCCCTTCCCACCCAATCCCAGTGTATCTTTAACAACTGAAAAGGTCCTTAGGGCATTTAATTTTTTTTTACTAGCTTCTTTTCCAGTGTTTTCTTTGTTCTCCTTCACCCAGATACCGTCTACATTCTTTAACTTGTTTATATTATATGTATTTCTGTAGCCTATTTTAAATATTTGGGGAGTAAATAAATAAGTAGATTAAATAATAGGATGATTTTCAATGGGTTATTTTCAAATTGATAAAAGTTGATATATTTGTAAAGAAAAAATGATGTATCAACTTATAAAAATAATTTATTTTCAGAGGAAAGTTGACAATAATTTGTGTTATCTATGGTATAAAATTATATTAAATTTAAAAATAATTTAATAAGCAGTTAGACCTACCTGAATTTCATTTAGAATATATATATAAAATAAAATAAAATTATGATCATTTGTGTAACTAGCATATGCAGAATCCTTTACTTTCATTGTTATTGGTCTACCCTTTGATCTCAAAAATATGCATTTGACATAATGACTACAACCTTTGATGGCAAAGTAGCTTGCTATGATTAGCTAATACTTTCTTATTAAAGTAATGAATTAACTTATTCATTAACTTCATTAATTTTAATGAATTTGTTTATAAAATTTCAAAAAAAGGATCTCTCCATAACAAAACTTTAATATCTAGATGAGCATTCGTTCAACCATTGTAGAAGACAGTGTGGCTATGCCTCACGGATCTAGAACCAGAAATACCATTTGACCCAGCAATCCCATTACTGGTTATATACCCAAAAGATTACAAATCATTCTACTATAAAGACACATGCACACGTATGTTTATTGTGGCACTATTCACAATAGCAAAGACTTGGAAGCAACCCAAATGTCCATCAATGATAGACTGGATAAAGAAAATATGGCACATATACACCATGGAATACTTTGCAGCTATAAAAAAGAATGAGTTCATATCCTTTGCAGGGACATGAATGAAACTGGAAACCATCATTCTCAGTAAACTAACACCAGAACAGAAAACCAAACACCGCATGTTCTCACTCATAAGTGGGAGTTGAACAGTGAGAACACATGGACACAGGGAGGGAAGCACCACACACTGTGGCCTGTCAGGGTGTGGGGAGCTAGGGGAGAGAGAGCATTAGGAGAAACATCTAATATAGGTGACGGGTTGATGGGTGCATCAAACCACCATGGCATGTGTATACCTATGTAACAAAACTGCACATTCTGCACGTGTAACCAAGAACTTAAAGCATAATAAAAATAAAATAAAATAAAATATCTAGATGAGAATTTTTAAAAAGTTTTTAAAAATGTGGTTCCATATATTTGCTTATATTGATTAATAATAATCAGGAAAACTAAATCAAAAGTTAAATATATAATTATTGCTACATACCAGAATTTATTCTCTGAAATACTGCTTGAAATATAATAACATTAAATTCTCATAACAGTTTGATTAAATATATGCTATTATCTCCTTTTTATAACTAAGAAAACTCTGGGCAGCCTAGAGGTTTGACATTCAACCTCTGGAACATGATAGCTGAGTCAAATTTCAATGCCAACACTTACTAGCTATGACTTTGGTCAAGTGCTTTTGTTGCCCCTTTGCTATGTAACTGTGTCAAAACTAAGTAACTTACATGAGCTTCTCTTTTTATCTCCCTCTCTCTCTATGTATATATGTCATCTCTTCCTCCACGGATTTTCCACATAGCTTGGGCTTCATAAGGTGAGGGGTTCTTAGGCTACTCACACTTTCATGTCTTGTGACAGCGACATACATAAGCCCATGGCACAATCTTTCTTTCCTTATCTTCAATATTTGACACCATGGCTATGCATCTACCACTGTCTAACCTTCTTTAGTTTTATATTACCTTTAAAAATCTACTATTTTCAGAAATTATCATCTTTGGAAAAACAAGCTTTCCACTTCTATTCTTTTAATAAAGAAAATACTTAATATTTTAATGCTTAAATATCCAAAGTTAATATATTTTCTGTTTTCTCTGATGAGTAAGTACTCTCCATTGTACTATGCTGTATAAGTGAAATATTAAAGAAATGCATTTACTTAAAAATTAATTAAATACTCCAATATTTGTAGATATCTGGAAATATAATAGCGAAAAGTTAAACAAACAGAAGTTAAACGAAAGATGTAAATTAAAATAAGAAAATTTCACAGTTATTTCTAACAGAATAAGGTACCAATGATATCTCAGACCTAAAAAAAAAAAGAAAAAAGAAAAAAAATAGCCATAGCCACTTTCATCTGAACCCTAAAGAAATGCAAATCAGAGATACCACAGCTAGGTTTTCAAGGCATTGAGTGTTTTCCGGACATTGGATTGAGAGGACATGAACATGAAGGAGAGATGTTTTGCAGAGAAAACATGGGGCAATTCTGTTGCTCCAATAGCCCATCAGCTAGGCTTAATGGACACTGTGGGTCACCAGTCACTAAAAGGACACTGTGCTGGCACCAGGAAAAGAAAAGTTAAGCCACCAGGTAAACACCTCCCCTTTAACCCACGTTTTTTCTTATTTTAAAACACTTTCATCCATATCTGCAAATCTTTAGGACTCCAGGGTGAATGGTGTGGGAACCATTAACTTTCTTTAACAGCAATTTAAAACAGTATCTGACAAGTCTCAGCTTCTGCCTCTGGCTGTATTGGAGGAACTCCTAGAGGAGCATCTACCATCCTTCTTAACTCATTTATTCCTATTGTGAGAGGCTCTACCAGCTAAACTCCCCCCACCCCCCGCCTTTTCACTTCTTTTGCTTTCTACTTCAGCATTGCTGACAAACTCACCACTCTACTCACAACTGTCCCATCTCAAGATAATCATCTTTTGGACACTGATATGGTGTCTAAAGCTATCAAAATTCTTCAAACACCCGTCTTTCATTTAAACTTATATTTAACAAAAACAATAAAATATCTTATTTTTCTCATTCAAGTATAAATTATATTAATTTAGTGTTTCAACATTTCTTTTATTAAAATTGGCAAACCCAATTGTATTTAACATTGTACAGGGGTTTGTTTATATAGCAGAAATAGCACCAGGTGATGGTCCCCTCACTTTACTATTCTCTTACTTTGTCTAAGATTCCTAAAGTAATTAGTACCATTTCTTCAGAAGTTTCCTATTATAATGCCAATCGTTAGCTAGAAATAAAGGGGAATTTTAAGAGGATCTTACTAATATATTAGTGAAAAAGAATTAATCATTTTTATTTTTATAACTTTTTGTTTGTTTGTTTTTGAGACAAGATCTCATTCTGTTGCCCAGGCTAGAGTGCAGTGGCATGATCATGGCTCACTGCCGTCATGGACTCCTGTGCTCAAATGATCCTCCTGATTCAGGGTCCCTAGTAGCTGGGACTACAAGAAGCTGTGCCTCACATGCTTGGCTAATTTTTTATTTTTAAATTTTTTTGTGCAGACCAAGGTCTCCTTATGTTACCCAGGCTGTTCTCGAATTCTTGGCCTCAAAGGATCCTCCCACCTCAGCCTCCCAAAGTCCTAGGATTATAGACATGAGCCACCATGCCCATCTGAGTTTATCTTTTATAAAGGTTAATTTTAAAATTCCATATAAAATGGTTTTTTCTTGGGACTAGGCAATGAAGAGGAGATACATAAAACAGAATATAATTGTGATATTCCATACCTCACAGATACAAATTAGGTCACATTAATACTAAAGCTCAAATATGATGGCTCGAAAATCCCATACTGAAAGGGATTGCCTTCTAGGCACTCACACTTGAGTTCAGGCTGGTACTCTACTGGCCTGAGCTGTTCTATGGCCTCATCAGGATTCCTGTGGGTCTCTTTTGAACTCAGGTGACCCTTATCATGCCATCTGATTCTGTGTCAGTGAGAAGTTACGTATCGCTACAATTCCATCGGGCTGTTCAAGACACAAAATATTCCAGTAGATTGTCAGATTTAGGCAAACCAAGAATGCATCTTTTTTTGGTTACATGCCCACACTCAAGAACGGGCTTCCCTAAGACTTATCACACTTAGCACATACAAAAAGCCATTTTATCATCAAAGCATTTGTTTGTAGCCAACATAACTAAAAATTGAAGGGATTCTAGAATTTGTTATCTTGCTGATCTCAGAACCACCTTAAAAGGCCTCTTTTCTTTTCTGGCTTACTCTTCTTCCTTTGTGATGACTTTTCGCTTGTAGCGCCTGTCTGTGCATTGCAGAACTCTAGCTTTAATGGCTGCTCCTTCCTCTTCCCATCTCAAGCTTCCAGGCAAAATTTAAGCACTTAATCATGGATTGAGGATGGGGACAATTTATTGTCTCTCTTTAGGAGGCTTCATGAAAACCACATAAAGCAGTAGATATGAACAAACACTTGGTTTTGAAAGGAGACAAGTTAGCTAACTTCACATGCCTATTTGAGTCCCAGATGGTATCTGTTTCCATAACCATTGGAATGGTCTTCAGAGGAAGAAAATGACACCTAGAGCAACCAAATAACTTCTCAATCTCATATACATTAGCTAATGGCAGAGTCCAATGTATCTCCACTCTGCTTGATCCCTCACATGAACAAATTCACATGAAGGGTAGGAAGTTAAACATGAACAAGACAGAATTGAGAAGGGAATATGTATGTAAGTTAGTTTTCACAAAGGGCCAACAATTGATTGTGAGGTCAGCTTCTCGCAAATTGGGAAAGAAAGCAGCAGATGAAAGAAAAATCATCCCTACTTCAGAAAGTTTTATTTAATGCCTCTTAAAATAAGCCTATCAAAGACACAGAATATAAACATACTTGTTTCCTTGAAAAAAGTATCAAGAGATGATTATAGGGACAATAAAAGAGAAGGTTTCAAAATAAAAATGGTGACACAGCAAGGTCCCCCCGTGTAACGGAGATCAAATTCCTGCCAATGACAATTCTTGATATCAACAGGAAAGGGGTTTAGTAAGCATGTGCTTACAGGTGTGTTCATAAATGTTAGTGGCTATCTTGACACCTGAGTGCAAATAGCTCGTTTACCTTCATAATATGTGAACGTATGCTGTCACCTAGAATTGTATTAATTCACTGTAATCTGTACACAAGGTGGTTATGGGCTATGAACTGAAAAACATCAATACATTTAGAGAGGTAAAAAGCCTAATTCTTTTTCTACTTCCTAATCAAACTTATTACACATTACAATTTGATTGAGTTGTTCTTCTTTCATCCTTCCTTAGTGAATCTTTTATAATCCATAAAATAAATACTAATTCATGAAATATCTGATTTTAAAATCAACTGGAATAATAAAGAAAGGAAAATAAATATGTGCAAATCCTTATTCAGATATGTTTGCATGCACATTTAGAAACCCAACTATTTGTATATTATATGCTAAAAGTCTACATACAAATAAAAATGCAAGAATGGATACAATTATATGGCTATCAACCAGTAAAACATTCTGTGCACATTATACTTTGTGGAATATATTTTGCCTGGATGAGTTGAAGCAGATTGTATAATAAAATAAACATAGCAAAAGTGGGCTTTAAGTCAGGAAACAGAAGAGTAAAGCAATTTCCTGACTTATTTAAATGCTTTCAAAGAAAAATATGATTACATACTTGAATTACACTGGCATATAATTACATGAGCATGACAAGTAACAATGTCTTACTAAGAAAAACAGAAGTTATTATAGAAAAATTCTTTCCCATTATAAATATTCATTTTAAGCTCAGGTAAATACACACAAAAGGTATTTGCATGTTTTCAAAATAAATTATAATCATGAAGTCATGAATTATTTTTATATAAAAAAGTTTGTTTCTAATTATATTTCTGAAGTCTTCCTAGTCTCCATAATGTTGTTTATTAAATATAAAATAGTATAATTA
>NW_012106842.1:1267490-1271109 GCF_000951045.1 Mandrillus leucophaeus
CTCAAGAACGGGCTTCCCTAAGACTTATCACACTTAGCACATACAAAAAGCCATTTTATCATCAAAGCATTTGTTTGTAGCCAACATAACTAAAAATTGAAGGGATTCTAGAATTTGTTATCTTGCTGATCTCAGAACCACCTTAAAAGGCCTCTTTTCTTTTCTGGCTTACTCTTCTTCCTTTGTGATGACTTTTCGCTTGTAGCGCCTGTCTGTGCATTGCAGAACTCTAGCTTTAATGGCTGCTCCTTCCTCTTCCCATCTCAAGCTTCCAGGCAAAATTTAAGCACTTAATCATGGATTGAGGATGGGGACAATTTATTGTCTCTCTTTAGGAGGCTTCATGAAAACCACATAAAGCAGTAGATATGAACAAACACTTGGTTTTGAAAGGAGACAAGTTAGCTAACTTCACATGCCTATTTGAGTCCCAGATGGTATCTGTTTCCATAACCATTGGAATGGTCTTCAGAGGAAGAAAATGACACCTAGAGCAACCAAATAACTTCTCAATCTCATATACATTAGCTAATGGCAGAGTCCAATGTATCTCCACTCTGCTTGATCCCTCACATGAACAAATTCACATGAAGGGTAGGAAGTTAAACATGAACAAGACAGAATTGAGAAGGGAATATGTATGTAAGTTAGTTTTCACAAAGGGCCAACAATTGATTGTGAGGTCAGCTTCTCGCAAATTGGGAAAGAAAGCAGCAGATGAAAGAAAAATCATCCCTACTTCAGAAAGTTTTATTTAATGCCTCTTAAAATAAGCCTATCAAAGACACAGAATATAAACATACTTGTTTCCTTGAAAAAAGTATCAAGAGATGATTATAGGGACAATAAAAGAGAAGGTTTCAAAATAAAAATGGTGACACAGCAAGGTCCCCCCGTGTAACGGAGATCAAATTCCTGCCAATGACAATTCTTGATATCAACAGGAAAGGGGTTTAGTAAGCATGTGCTTACAGGTGTGTTCATAAATGTTAGTGGCTATCTTGACACCTGAGTGCAAATAGCTCGTTTACCTTCATAATATGTGAACGTATGCTGTCACCTAGAATTGTATTAATTCACTGTAATCTGTACACAAGGTGGTTATGGGCTATGAACTGAAAAACATCAATACATTTAGAGAGGTAAAAAGCCTAATTCTTTTTCTACTTCCTAATCAAACTTATTACACATTACAATTTGATTGAGTTGTTCTTCTTTCATCCTTCCTTAGTGAATCTTTTATAATCCATAAAATAAATACTAATTCATGAAATATCTGATTTTAAAATCAACTGGAATAATAAAGAAAGGAAAATAAATATGTGCAAATCCTTATTCAGATATGTTTGCATGCACATTTAGAAACCCAACTATTTGTATATTATATGCTAAAAGTCTACATACAAATAAAAATGCAAGAATGGATACAATTATATGGCTATCAACCAGTAAAACATTCTGTGCACATTATACTTTGTGGAATATATTTTGCCTGGATGAGTTGAAGCAGATTGTATAATAAAATAAACATAGCAAAAGTGGGCTTTAAGTCAGGAAACAGAAGAGTAAAGCAATTTCCTGACTTATTTAAATGCTTTCAAAGAAAAATATGATTACATACTTGAATTACACTGGCATATAATTACATGAGCATGACAAGTAACAATGTCTTACTAAGAAAAACAGAAGTTATTATAGAAAAATTCTTTCCCATTATAAATATTCATTTTAAGCTCAGGTAAATACACACAAAAGGTATTTGCATGTTTTCAAAATAAATTATAATCATGAAGTCATGAATTATTTTTATATAAAAAAGTTTGTTTCTAATTATATTTCTGAAGTCTTCCTAGTCTCCATAATGTTGTTTATTAAATATAAAATAGTATAATTAATTATTTAGTTAATCCAATTAATATTCTTATTTTTAATTATGATAATTATAAAGATGGTAGTAAAATCGTAAGTTATATTTTAAAAGTTATCTTTATTCCTTATATTAAAATCAAATATTTGGTGGAATTCCAAAAAAAATATGTTATATAGTTATATATTATTTAAGACGTAAAATATCACAAATGAATGGTATCCTCACCGTAATGATGATGAACATCCAGATATTCTGCAAAATTATAACCTTGAGTTGATAGGAAGCTGAGGTCACAAGGTAACCAAATCAAGTCAATTCTTAAGGGTAACAAGGCTACCTAAACAGGTACAGAATATATTAGTTATTTAACCTTCAGCAGAGCACAGGAGAAATGAAAAACAATCATAAAAGTGGATGAAGCCAGGCACAGTGGCTCACGCCTGTAATCCCAGCACATTGGGAGGCTGAGGTGGACAGATCACCTGAGGTCAGGAGTTCAAGACTAGCCTGGCCAACATGGTAAAACCCCATCTCTATCAAAAATACAAAAATTATCCAGGCATGGTGGCAGATGCCTGTAATCCCAGCTCCTGGTAAGGCTGAGGCAGAAGAATTGCTTCAACCTGGGAGGCAGAGTTTGCAGTAAGCCAAAATCATGCCACTGCACTTCAGCCTAGGTGACAGAGTAAGATTCCATCTCCAAAAAAAAAAAAAAAGTGGATAAGCTGAAAATAACTAAAATTAAAATTTTAATGAATTCTTAAAGACCACTATAGGCCAGAGTATCAGTTCCTTGGGAGTTGACCTTTCGAATTCAAAAATTCTTGGGAGTTGCAGATACCAATGGAGTCAAAGTCCAACTTCCAACTCGTTTCCACTGGCCTCTACTGGCTGATCACGAGAAAGACTGTGGGTTGGGCAAAGACCTGAGAAAGTTTCCCTCCCTGGTATATAGAAGCATGTGTCTTATGAAGCAAATGCCGCTTGGGACTACGGAAGTAATAAGATGCCCTTTTTTACCTAGCTTCAAGCAAATATACATTGCTGTTGGAAAAGCAATAGAAGTAAGTGTCGTCTGCTGCAAAAGTTGGCTTCTGCTAGAGGAAAGGTAGAAGAAAATGTCATCGCCACTGCTGGAAAGACAGGACACAGACTTATTATACCACATATAGGGCAGAGCCTAG
Source organism: Mandrillus leucophaeus (assembly GCF_000951045.1). Lineage (NCBI taxonomy): Eukaryota > Metazoa > Chordata > Mammalia > Primates > Cercopithecidae > Mandrillus > Mandrillus leucophaeus. The sequence continues at coordinate 1,270,545 of NW_012106842.1, forward strand.
CTGCCATGGGAGCCAGGAGGGTGTGACATAAGAATATTGACAAAACCCCATGACTGAGACAGAAACCAGAGCAAGAGAATGGACTCTCAACTCCCACCCTGAACATAAACCCCATAAATCTTGCAGAGTAACAAGCAATAGCAATAGAATGCAGGGGAGGGATGAAAATTAAGAGTCCCTTCATGGTACATGTGTACAAAGCCCGCCAAAAGCTACAGGTTCTGATCAAGAGAAAAGTTCTGCATATATGGAATTAAACATAAGAGAGATTTAACTTAAATCTGGTCTTATTCCTTATGATAAATAGGCAGTGAGAGAGAAGAGCAAGCAAACATCAAAAAGAGGAAAATTATCATGAGGCAATCTTTAAGAGATATTTAACACAGATTATTTCGTTTCTAGAACAATATTGTTATAATTCATTTCTCATGTGCCATGGTATGCAGATTTGCCACCATTGTTATAATGATCCTGAGAAACATTTTTTAAACTATAAAAATAATGAGTTCAGTTCAATTTTTAGTTTATAGAGCATACAATACAAATCACACAACTAAAAGAATCA
>NW_012106842.1:1272179-1283309 GCF_000951045.1 Mandrillus leucophaeus
AGAGAGGAGAAAAATTATCCCAGCACGATTTGGGTATTCCTAGTTTTCTTAGACAAATATCTATCAGCATCCCAAATACTACTAAATCTGCTAAAAAGGCAGTATGTATAGCAGGGTCATACAGCTTTAGGAACTGGACTTTACCAAAATTTCCTAGCTATTTCTCCTAGGAATATTTCTTATTGTTTCAATATCTTCTGTCCTTTTCTGTAAAATGCATATAAAAGAGTACCTGCTTTATGGGTTTCCGACAGCACTTACAACAGTCTGTGTATTGATAAGCACTCATAAATGTAGTCTACTTTTATTAATATTGTCAGTTTCAGAAAGAGATTTTGACACTTTAAAAAATAAATATGGGTATGGTGGTATATGTCTGTAGTCCCAGCTACTCAGGAAGCTGAGGCAGGATGTTCGCTTGAGCCCAGGAGTTTGAGGCTGCAGTGAGATACGATCGCATCACTGCATCCCAGCCTGAGGGACACAGCAAGTCTCCACCTCTTAAAAAAAAAAGTAAATAAATATATAGGTAGATAAATAGATATCTTCTTTGAATCTATTAAAATTGGAAATAAAAGTCCAAGGAGAATGTAGGTCCCCCAGAACTCAGTGTTAAAAATTGTTATTGATTAAAGAATCCATATAATCCACACTCTTTTGACAAGTTTAACACTGGCCATAACACTATTGATATGTCTATTGGGAGTTCTGTGAAGTAGTTTCAGAATTTTGGAATAATCTTCCATTGCACCTGTGCCTGGAAACACCAGGAAATGTATGCTTGTCCCCTAGGCTATCTGCAGCACAAAATGAAATAAAATACAATACTGGTCTTGCAGAGGTCTTCTCACTCAAAATGCACTAGAGGCAGAATCTTTAGAAGGTCAATACGACGTCATAGACAGAAGGTGCTTTAGAAATACACTCTCAGTTTTCTTACACACACAAACATCACTCTGTTTTAACTTATATAAAATAGCTATTGTGCATGGCACACAGTATCTATTCAGTAAATATTTGGTGAGTGTATACATGAGTGAATAAATAAATAATGAATGATTTTTGTTTAGATGCTCATGTTACAATCTTGCGTTCACATTTCCCCTTGAAGTATAGTAAATTTTTAGTTGCTTCAACATGACTTTAGGGCTTCTTCTTTGTTTTGGTGATTTATGACTTAAAACAACAACAAAATAATTAACAGTGGAATATGTGTAATTAAAGTTCTATCTTAATGTTCTCGAGATGTGAGAATATTTTTCATGGTTGTGTTTCCACTGTACTCAAACTTATTGATCACATTAGTTGATGCTTATTTTAGTAGTAATAAACTCAAGGCAAATGTACACATATTCTTGCCCACCAGGATTTCTTGCTCCTAAGGATAATTTATCCATGTGTGTCATAATTAGGTTAATGAAATTTTTAACTAGTACTTTAAATAATGCTTGAAGAGAGAACTTGTTAGGACTTTGATTTTCTTCTAAATATCTTATGGCTTCGCAGGATAGTGATCCTTCAAATTTACGTATAACATAGCTCAGTCATTCCAAAAAAGATCTCGAAGTTCTTACTCCAATCATTGTATGGAGTTGGTAGCTCAGAAAACAAGGCAAACTCTGTTTCTGTCCTTATCTTGAGATTCTTTCCTACCTTCAATCTGTTTCCTAACCAACTTGGACATCTTAATTCTTGGCCATAGCTCATGCATATCTCCCATACCTCTCCTCTAATACTCTTTTACCTAGATTTTTTCTGGGTAGTAGTAAGAAATAAATTTTAGCTTAAAAAGTCTTTTTAAAGAGTCTAATAAAATCTATGAATCAAAATTTATCCGGCTTTCAGAAATAAGAGGACCCACACACTGGGGGTGATGAAATTCTTATTCTCTTCTAGTGTATTCCATTGAGAGGTATCAACCTGCTATCCTCTAAGGTTATAACTTGTATTTTAAAAGTTAAAACCTCTGAATAAATACTGTCACTGCCTTTTTTCAAATTTATATCAAAATCACATTTGAGATATGTATACTTTCCTGTGTTTGTTATATTAATTTTCAAGGTGGAAATTTAAATATGTTTTCTAATGTATATTTGACCTTATATAATGCTAATCTTCCTGTTTTCAAAATATGTTCTTAATTGCTTTATGTTTGTCTTTCTCTATCTATGTGTGTGTGTGAGTTACGTGTGTAATTTTTAGTTTATATTATATACTTATGAATATAAGGGCCTCCCTTATTTGAGGATTGCAAACCATTTTTCAGAACATTATGTATGTGTATCCATGCCGCAGGTGGGAGGGCTGATCTTCAGTCATATCCATGTGAGAAAAATAAAACGTAAAACTGGTCTATGAAGAATTGCCATAGTCAACTTCTCACACACAGATGTTTTAGTAAACAGTCATAGTCATGTTTTAAAAATTTTTGAATATCTACTATTATTTTTAGAGCATTAGTCAAGACTCTTGACAACTAACAGGTAAGAGAGAGAAAGAGAGATTTATAATAAAGAATTGATTTATTGAATTATGGAGGCTAAGAATTCCCCCAATCTTCTGTATGCAAAGTTGGAGACCCAAGAAAGCCATTGGTATATTTCCAATTTGAATCTGAAGGTCTGAAATCCAGGTGTGCTGATGGTGTAAGTTCCAGTCTGAAGACAAGAAAAAATCAATGTCTCAGATCAGTCAGTCAGGCAGAAAAAAAATTATTTCTTATGCCTTTTGGTTCCTCTCAAGGGATTGGATGATGCCCGTCTATGCTGAAGAGATGGATAGGTCCATTTGTGTTGGTACAAAGGATAATTTATAGCTGGGTAATTTTTAAAGATAAGAGATTTATTTGGCTCATGGTTCTACTGGCTGTACAAGAAGCATGATGTGAGCATCTGCTTCTGGTGAGGGCCTCTGACTGCTTCTACTATGGCAAAGGCAAAGAGGAGCCAGCGAGATTACATGATGAGAGAGGGAGGAAGAAGACAGAGGGAAAGGAAATACCAGGTTCTTTTCAGTCTGATCTTTAATCAGATCTCCTCGACACTAATAAAGTGAAACCTTACTCATTACTGCCAGAGCAGCTCCAAACCATCCATGAGGGATCTGCCTCCATGACCCAAAAACTTCCTACCAGGCCCTAACTCCAATATTGGGGATCAAATTCCAACATGAGATTTGGAGGGGACAAATATCCAAACTAGATCAAAAGGGCAATCCACTTTCCTTAGTCTACAGATTCAAATGCTAATCCCTCTCAGAAACACTCTTACAGACACACTCAGAAATAATATTTAACCAAATATCTGAGCAATTCATGGCCCAGTCAACTTGACACATAAAATTAACCATGACAATACTCCTTCCCTGCAAATTATCTTTCTTCTTTCCCATTGCAGACAAGTTTATGTGGAGAAAGGTATGGTCACCACAATCTCTGAGGGTAAATGTAGCCATTACAACTATGTGAAAAAACTGTCTTGAATTCCCTAGTCTCTCATCTAAATATTTCAGGAAAGAACTAGTTGACCCATCTTAGCTAAAATGCCCCAAATTCATACAATCAGTTTTCTGGAGTGAGGTAGTGAGGTCACTTTTAAACAGATGCAACTGTTTCCATAGCAACTTCTGAAAATGGAGATCTCCTCAAAATCAATGATAGTTAGCATAAAAGGAGAAGTTGGGCATAAAACCTAAAATGGGTCCACTATATGATTCAGGAATATCCCTTATTTCCCAGGATACATTTTCTTTATGTCTCAATGACAGCCATAATTTAATATTGCTCTGATTTTCTCATAGGCTATCTGTAGAAATGGACCCTTGCTCCCTTTTTAAACCAATCCCTTCTAAATTTCTAAGTATAGCTGAATTCATTCAAATCATTCTCATCGTATGGAGTCATTCTCTGTTTTCTTCTTTGTTCTAACTAATCATAGTGTTGTCTTCTATTGCTTTCACTCTGATACCTGTTTTGCTAATTTCATCTGGAGGTACATCATCTACTTAGGACCTTCAGCAACCGATCTATTGTTTGTAATGAAGCTTCCAATATCAGAGGCTCTTTTTTAAAAAAAAAAAAAAACACAAACTGTCCTCAGGGCAAGGGTGTCTGGTCTGCATATGGATTTGCCACTCCATTTGCTATCTTCATGCCCAGCACTTGCCCATGCCTCCTCCAATCCTATTCTGATCCATGGGTAGACAGGATGCAAGATTCATTTTGCTTAACATTGGATCAGATTAATAAATGATTGTTTAATGATCTAAACCTTCATATATAAAATTATCCCATAAACTTAATGCATTTACTAAGAGGTAATGCCTTTTTATGCCTATTTTAATTATTTTAGCTGAATCCATTTTCAGATCCATTAAGATTATCTGGCAATTTGTAACATTACACACACATGGCTTAGTGGCATATGAAAGCTCCTCCAATAACATAAGATCACAAAATGTATTTACAAAATAGGACTACACAAATGAAAGCAAACCCCAAAAAGTCAATAAATAAGTCTTACAGCAATGAAACTAAGAAGTTGAAAATGTCAACAACTTCAAATTAATTATGTACCTAGTAACATGTTACATGACAAAATAAAGCAATTTATTTTATAATTTAAAGTAGTTTTCAAACTATAACTCAGAATCACCTACAGAGGATTGTTAAAATTCATATACTTAAAACTGATGAGTGGAGATTCCAAATTCAGGAGGACTTCAGAGAGTCCTGAGGAATACAACCATCAGATTTTGAGAAATACAGCTGTGAGGGACACTGCTTATCTCGATTTGTCTAATTCTTCTTAGCATCTTTACTGAAACAGTGTGAAGCAAACGTTATTCCTTATAGGTAACTACACCAGACCCTAATTCCCACCACTAAATTTTATGGCTACAAAAAAGTATTTCTCTTTTTAATGACTAAATTCCAACATCAAATAAAGGCCATGTATATGTTCCTTTCTCTAACTGCCTTATTGGAGGTAGTTCCTTCCCTCTTGGAGTCCTAGAAATTGATCTCACTTCAAATTGTTTCACGACACTTCCTGAGTTGGATAGTTAAACATTCCCCAGCAGAAGATACTCGAGGTATGTATTGTTAACAAATAGGTGGAAAAATGAATTTCAAGCTTTAATGTGAATGCATTATCACTCAGGTATCTTGTGAAAATACAGATTATGATTCAGTAGATCTAGGGTAAGCCTTGAAATTCTGCATACTCACCAAGATTCTAGAAGATGCTGATGCTCTCATTCCTTGTTTGCACTTTGAGTGCCAAGATAGAGCCTATACTCACATAAATGCTTTAATACTTGTGATATGAGATTATTTCTCTCACTGGTAGTAGGGTACTTACATGGATTACATGAATGTAATAAATTCTTGGGGGGAAGAAATTTTTCTTTAAGTATAAAATCCTGGTAACGTTTTAACATTTAAAAATACATGCGTTTGTTTAATGACTTTATTTTAACTAATTTGGAAAAAAAATCTGAAGAAGTAATGTATTTTAAATAGCACTGTATTTGTTTTCTGTGTTCATAGCACATTACCACAAACTGAACTGCTTAAAACAACACAAATTTGTCATCTCACAGTTTCCCTGGGTCAGAAATTCTGGGCTGGAGTTTGCTGAAGGTCTCACAGGTGAAATCACTCTGTCAGATTGTTTTTTTTTTCTGGAGCTTGGGGTCTTCTTTCAAGCTCACCTGAGAGTTGGCAGAGTTCGCGCGTGTGTGTGTGTATGTGTGTACATGATCTGCTACAAAACTAAGGCCCTTTCTCTTGCTGGCCATTAGAAGTGGAAGGGGATTTTCAGCTCCTGGAGGCATCTCACAGTTCCTTCACTTTATTAGTTTACCTTTTCTTCTTACCACAGTTCTTATTCAGACATGATTCTACTACATTATTTTTTCATAACCTTTCAAAAAATTTAGTCAACTTTCTACAAGAGAGATTGAAGACATTTGCCAATTTATTTTCACACAATGTATTTCATGTTATGCTGTGTCTTTAAATGTGATCTTTTGACTGGGTTTTTAATGCATTTGAGATTGCTAGAGGTATCTATCACTGCTTTCCCTCTGCTTTTTAGCTACATATTATCCTTGCAAGGCAATGTTTTCTAAAGTTTTATAATAAAAGAATCCAATGTAAAGAGTAATAATTTACATAATACTTACCCAATAATTTAAGGCTAAGAAGACCAGACTCAAAGAGATGAAATGACTTTTTGACATCATCTAGCTGGTAAATGCTGAAGAGACCAACAATCTAAGTCATAATTTCTGCTTTCCAAGTCCAGTATTCCAAGTTCAGCATAACTTATCAACCCATAGCACTACACTGGAAGGACTGTATTATTGGATTTAATGCCTAAAATAATAAATGAAACTTTTATGATTGTTCCAAAATATAAGGAAGCTTACACACTAAGAGAGTGTGTCCAAGTGAAAAGAGAAGTACACATGCATAGGGACAGCCTACAACATGTGTTATGAAAAGGCAATGTTATAGCTGACACACAGATCGATAGTTTAAAAGCTTTGGCAAGCCACATGGTTAGGAGAAGCATTAAAAGGTAAATAGCAAGGTGATTATTATACTTACTGGGGAAAAAGTAGTGTTGTAATATATTCTATCCCAAAAGAGTTTCAAGAAACTACAGTACTTATTCACCCTAGAGAAGATGATGGAGTGGTATTACATACATTGATTGAAAGAACAGCTTTTAAAAAAGAAAATGAATGAAAAAATACATGTGAGCACTTATACTCATTAAATATGTAATTATATTAGTATCTTATAATTTTAGTTGTATTCCATATTTTCATTTACTTTAACATAATTATATATTACTAAACTTATTTTCAAGTCAAAAAAAGTATCAAATTTGTGAAAAATAAAATATATGAATTATTTATTGCACAAATGGTTGTCTGAAACATGCAACACACAGTTAAATCTAATAATATAGTTTTATACCATTTTTTGCCTGTTATGAAAATTTTTACATTTTTCTCTCATCACGGATATTTAGCTTGGATTTTTACTTTATGAATTTCCTTTAACCATTATTTTTTAAAATATGAAACAGATTCAAACTAAGTGTGTAAGTTCTTGGTTGAGTACAGGCCACAAGGAAACAAAATATTTATTAAAAATTTGATATTATAGTGATGATTGCTAAGAATGAAATTAAACCACAATAACTTAACTAGAAGGTATTTTAGATCTCTGTATTTGTAAATAAGATTGTTGAAGCTAAAGCCAAATTAAAATATTTATCTGCACTAACAATGCACGGATAATTTCAATAAAAATGAATAATAAAAATACAAGAATAGATTAGAAATACTAAGGTTTCTACTCATTTAGAAGAAAAAACTATGAAAGAAAAACTAAAGGGTACGGCATTCAGATACAAGTAAACGAGCAGCCAGATTTCGTATTTATTCCATACTATCTAGAGAACAAACGTGTTCTTCCCACTACACTCTCTTGGCTACTCCCTCACTTCAACACCACCTCACCTGAGAGAACTTCCTCCTCCCCCTCACCTGCAACCACTAAGCCACTTGCTCTAGTCCTCATCTGGTGTACGATTTTAATGGCACTTCATGACACTCTTGTATCTATTTGTCTATCTCTTCCCCCTAGAGTAGAAGCTCAACAAACCTGACTTCATCAATTTTGTTTCTTCCTGTAGTCACTGCACTTACCAGGCACTCAGCAGTACTTGCTGAGTGATTCAGTGGGAACACAGCTGGCTAGATATTGGTTAAAAGTGAGGAAATCTGCAATGCAGCATAGCAAAACCATTTTTAGTGACTATTCATTGACATATAATTTGTATTCCTTACAAATACTGGCTATGAATTGTCTTATAAATCATGTACTTTTTCTTTAAACAATCACATTTCCATTTTTGTTTTATTGTAATAACTAATAATGATGATTCAGAAGCATAAATTTTGGTCTGACCTTCATGTTAAGTATTAAATTAAGGGTCTTACATTTCTTTTGATTAGTTTTATTAAACAAATATATTTACCTAATTAATAGATGAATAATCAAGTAATGATTGATTGGTGTTTAATACTTCAGCATTAAAGATATTATTTTAATTGTTAAAAATTTTATATCAAAATTTTCATAAGAAAAATAACTTTTCTTTAGGACTCTGAAACTCTGAGCTCCTCTTCAAGTTTTTTCAATTTATAATTACTTTATGGTATCATTTCTAATAATATATATTTTCTTAGGTAATAATATTTCTGTGGAGCAAATATATTTTAGATAAAATACATTATTATAGAAATATAACCAGTTGCTGAATAAACTGGAATTTCTCATGTGAATTTATAAAATAAATACTATTCTTCTGTACCTTTGCTCCCAAAGGTCATTCTTTCATGAACTTGGACAAAATAGCTCTTAGGCAGATAACATAGTTTTCTCAGTTAAAATCCGTATTAACGAACGTATTTTTTTATACATTATAAATTCTTAGTAATCTAAATATAATTTTATTCTCTCATTTTTACCTACACTTAATAATTTTACCTCCTATAGCCAGTTCTAATTTAAGGCCTTGAAGCCTAGAAAGGGAACAGTGATGAACTTACCCCTCCCTTTACTTGCTTTGCCCCTTTTTATTAGCTGTTATTTCTAGATTCTCCTCCTTAGAGCAAAGGCAGCAGAAAGAATTCAAAAAAACAACAAAGTGACTAATGTGGTTATGATCTGGTCTCAGTGCAACTACTCAAATGTTCATTTTAAGTTTCATGGGGTGATTTTATTCACTCTTAGCAGTCCTTATAAGCTCCTAGATTGGGTTTAACTGAGGTCTCTAACATAATGATACTTTCTCTAGCTGAGCATTTATGACAACATCCTGTCTTTGACTTCAAGGAGTTCAGCCCCTTGTGGAATTATGTTACCTCTCCAGGTGGACCTTTGGAAATAATTATTTTCATAACTACCAAAATCAGGCTCCCTTCCTCATGTCTACTTGATCCAAGGCAACATTCAGTACTCACGTATTCTTGCGCAATCTGTGGAAGTTAGATCTTATCAGCAATAGCTCTTCCCTTGAGGCTCCATTTGCCTTGTGATTTTTTTTTTTTTAATGGAGATGCGTTATTCACGATTCTCCAGAGAAACAGGAGCCAATAAGAGACACACAAGTGAGTGGATGTGTATATATAAGACGTAATACAGATAATACATAATTTCTTCTTCAGGAAACCTGTCTTTGCTCTAAAGACCTATAACCATTCAATAATGGCCCCTTCCATATTATGAAGGGTAATCTTTACATAAAGTCGATTGATTACATATACATATAAAAATCCGTTCTCAGAAATGCTTAGATTAATGTTTGGTTAAATACTTGGGTATTATAGCCTAGCCAAATTGACATATAAAACTATCACAGAAGGTATCAGGCACTCATCTCTGAGCTTTCCCTAAATTGCTGAGGTTACACATTGCATTTTTGAATTCCTCTTGCAGTTCCTGCTCAGTTGGTTTGAGGTGCTGAGATCCCCTTCCCAACCAAGAAAGAAAGAAAAAAAAAGAATGTGCATCACACCCACAACTCTCCCAAGTAAGTCTTATTGTCAACCTCACCTCTTTTGTAAATTTTTAGCATTTCTCATGTAACCTAGAGGTAGTTTGTAGGCCAATGGAAGTAGAAGCATTTATGAATGCCTCAAAATACAAATCTCATAGAGATGACCCAACAATTTGTTTTAGGATATGACTGGATTAAATATATATCTTTTTTGGCTTTAAGTAATCAGCTAAGATTATGAGATAAAGAGTTTTATTACATCATCCTATTGCAGAATGATGTACAAGGAACTAAAAACAGAGAAGAGAATGATTGCTTAAGTTTAGAGTCAGAAAAGTTATGCAAAATAAGATACACCAAAATTATTTTATAAGAAATGAGTAGGAATTATTTAGGCAGAGAAGAAAATTAAGGCATTATACACACAGGAAACAGGATTTTTGAGTACAGGGGATATTTAAACTCATTCTATGAGGCTAGCTTACACAAATAACAAAACTTTATGAAGATAGTATGCAATATAACATTACACACCAGTATTCCTTATGAACATAGAAGGAAAAATCCTTAACAAAATAATAGCAAATTCGACTAAATGATATATTAAAAATATATCACGTCAAAATGAGATTTATTCCCGAAATTAAAGAATCAGTGTGCTTTTCACTTTAAGAAAACAGAAGATAAAAACAGTATGATTATATCAATAACTGTTGAAAAATAATTAGTAAATTTCAGAATCTATTCATAATAATTTAAAAAGATCAGCAAATGAACAGAAGGAAACTTCTTTCCTATGCTAAGGGCATTTATAAAAGCCTACAGCAATCATAATGATTAAAGAAAGGATAACTCTTACATGCAAATAAAACAAGAATATCTACTCCTATCATTTATATTAAAGATTGCTTAGGAGGTCTAAGCCTATACAATAAAGCAAGAAAAATAAATGAAAAACTAAAATCTAAAGATCAGACAGAAATAAGAAAACTCTCTCTATTCAGACTAATGACATGATTATTTATGATGAAAACCTTGAGAAATCTAAAAATTCTGTAAGAAGTAATCAGTGTGTTTACCAAGGTCATAGCTATCAGTTCATATATATATGAACTGATATATATATATGATATATATATATGAATATATATATCATATATGTGAACTGATATATACATGAACTGATATATATATCACATATTATATATATATCACATATTTATATATATATCACTTACATTATATATTCTGTTAGAAAACACAGGCCAAGAGCAGTAGTTTATGCCTGTAATCGCAGCATGAACCACTTTGGGAGGCCTAAGGTGGAGGATTGCTTGAAACCAGGAGTTTGAGACCAGCCTGAGCAACATAGCAAAATCCTATCTCTATAAAAATATTTTTAAATTAAGTAAATACATAAAAGAAATCAGTTTGTGGTGGTGCATGCCTGTAATCCCAGCTACTCAGGAGGCTGAGGCAGCAGAATTGCTTGAACCCAGGAGGCAGAGGTTGTAGTGAGCCGAGATTGTGCCATTGCACTCCAGCCTGG
>NW_012106842.1:1283579-1292352 GCF_000951045.1 Mandrillus leucophaeus
GAAAGAAAGAAAGAAAGAAAGAAAGAAAGAAAAGAAGGAAGGAAAGAAAAGAAGGAAGAAAAGAAGGAAGGAGGGAGAGAGGCGGGGGAGGAAAGAAGGAAGGAAGGAAGGAAGGAAGGAAGGAAGGAATCAGTTAAAAACAAAATTTTTAAAAATTTATTTGCAATAGCATCAGAAATGAAATATTTAGGAATAAGTTTATAAATGGTCTATAAAATATCTATTCTAGAAATAGCAAATCACTGCTGAGAAAAATTAAGGGACACTTAAATAAATGAAGACATATGGCATAGCATGTGTATAAACTGGGAGAATCAATATTTTTAAGATATCATTTTTTTGGAATTATTTATAGCTTTTGAAATCTTAATAAAAATCTCAACAAAAATCTTGTGAAAATGGATAAACAATTTCTGAAATTTATTCAAAAATGCAAATGACTTAGAATGTACAAAGTAACCATGAAGAGGTAGCATATGGCACAAGAACTTACACTACTTGATTTCAAGATTTACTATAAAGTTACAAAAATAAAGAGAGTGTGGTAATGGAAAAATATCAGATACATAGATCAACTTTACCAACAAAATTTCAAAAATGGCTGATGTATATTTTCACGTGGTTGACAAAGTTGTCAAGGTAGCTTAGTGGAGAAAGGTATTCATATAGGAGAGAACTTACACTTTAACCTCACCATTCACAAAAATTAATTTGAAAACTATCATACAGCTAAACATAAAAGCAAAAGTTTTTTAGTGGAAACATAGGATAATATGTTTGCAACATGAGGGTAAGCATAGTTTTTCTTAATAGGGTACATAAAGAAATAGTCACAAAAGGAAAACATTAATAACATAATCATCAAAAAAGGCAGCATTCAAGAAAGTTATAAAGGAAAATAGGCTCGTGGAAAATAATCAGAACACTTATATCTGACAATGCATATATCAAAATAGATAAATAATTCCTATAAGTTAACCATAAAATGACAAAATATCTCAATTAATACTTAGACAAATGACTAAGAGACACTTCACAAAAGAAGATTCGCAAATAATTACGCATGGCGAAAAAAATGCTCAACATCAGTAGTCATCAAGGAAATGCAAATGAAAACCAAAATGAGGTATCATGTCACACAAGCCAGAATTACTAAAATTTAAAAGATGGGCCAGGAGAGGTGACTTACGCCTGTAATCCCAGCAGTTTGGGAGGCCAAGGCATGTGGATCACGAGGTCGGGAGATGGAGACCATCCTGGCTAACCCTGTCTCTCCTAAAAATACAAAAATTAGCTGGGCGTGGTGGCACATGCCTTTAGTGCCAGCTACTTGGGAGGCTGAGGCAGGATAATTGCTTGAACTGGGGAGGCAGAGGTTGCAGTGAATCGAGATCATGCCACTGCACCCCAGCCTGGGTGACACCAGCCTTGAGCAAGACTCTACCTCAAAAAAAAAATAAATAAATAAAAATAATAATAATAAAATACAGACAGCATTGAATATTGGCAAACTTATGGAGTGACTCAAACTCTAATATATTGTTCGTGAATGTACATAGTTATACAAGTTATTTGGGAAAAGTTCAGCACTTTCTTATAAAATTAAATATACATCTAATTTTTAATCCAACAATTACAAGGTATTTACCCAAGAGGAATCAAAGCTAATGGGAAAAGAAATGCTTCTATAAGAATGCTTATAGAAGCTTTATTCATAATATCCAGATCATAGAAATAGTCCTGTTTTCTATCAACAGAATAGAAAACATTGTGTTATATTAATACAATAAAATACAGCCTGGTAAAAACAACTACTAATATGCACAGCAACATGGGTGAATCTCAAAGCCATTATTCTGAGTGAAAGTTGCCTCATACAAAAGAAAACATACTTTGTTATTTCATTTATATGAAATTCTAAGGAGCAAAATTAATTTATGCTTTTAAAAAGCAGAACAGGACAGTAATTGAAACTAACAGGGTAGGGAGCTAGTATTGACTGGGAAGGGACATCAGGGAATTTTGTGGCTGATATATTAATAACTTTGGGTTATGCAGTTACACACAGATATAAATATGTATGTATATTATATATGATTTTGTGTATCATATATGATATAGATACAAATATATATGTCTATCTGTATATCTATATATACAACTGTATGTAGATGCATAGACTTATATCTTTTGACATAAATTTTTTGAATAGCATACTTAAGATTTTATATATGAAAGTATGTATCATATATAAAATCTTAAGTATGCTATTTAATTACTTTTGCCAAATATATATACATGTAATATATATATTATATTAAATGTTTGTTTAATATATTATATATATTATGTGTGTGTGTGTGTGTGTGTGTGTGTGTATATAAAAACACCTGGATTAGATGTCTTACATGGACAGTTTTAAAGAATACACATATATGCATATTATTTTTTGCAAAATATATATATATATATGAAAAATTTGTTGACTAGCATACTTAAGATTTTTGCATTTCACCCTGTTAATTTCATCTAAAAAAAAACAAAAACAGACATTTAACTTACAAGTTTAAGCATACTGAAGTTTAGGGATAAAATATAGTGATATTTGCTATTCATTTTAAAATGTATAAAAATGAGGTGCATTGATGGATGGGTAGATAGATAAGTATGTGACATATTACAAAATGTTGATTGTAGAATCTAAGTAGGGAGTAACACAGGTGTTCAATGACATTTCTAACAATTTTTTACGTATTTGATAATGTTCATAATAAAATATTAGGATAAGGCATGGAGAAGAGAAACAATGATATACTACTGGAAAACTGAGTATCATTTGAGCATAACCTTTGTTAAAGGACTAACTGGAAACATGTCTGAGAAGTAGAATAAATTTTACTTGTAAAAGAAAATGTGCATCATACTTTGAACTTGAAATTATATCACACTATATATTGAAAAATGTTCATTTGATGTGCAGATCTGATTGCTTTGTTTAATCATTTTATACTAGAATTTTCAATTACTATACACTATACTGATCATATGCTAGATTTTAATGCTGTAATGAAAAGAGACACAATTTCATGGCCAGTAGAGATCATGTATATAATGGATGCAGTCTCATGAGTAGAAAACTAAAAGAAAATGTTTTAGGTATTATTTTGAAGAAAAGACAAAGAACTTTGTAAATACCTAAATTAGATGTCTGACATGGGCAGTTTTAAAGAAAAATTCTGCCATTGGTGTTGTGTTGTGAATACTGAATATTTGAGACAGGTCTTAATCCATTTAGGGAGTTTATTTTGCCAAAGTTAAGGACGCCTGTCCGTGACACAGCCTCAGGAGGTCCAGATGACATCTGCCGAAGGGGATCTGAGCACAACTTGCTTTTGTACATTTTAGGGAGACATGAGACATCTATCAATATATGTAAGATGAATAAACACTGGAGCCTGGTGTGGTGGCTCACACCTGTAATCCCAGCACTTTGGGAGGCCAAGGCAAGTGGATCACTTGAGGTCAGGAGTTTCAGACTAGCCTGGCCAATATGGCAAAACCTCATCTTTACTAAAAATACAAAATTTAACCGGGTGTGATAGCTTATAATCCCAGTGACTTGGAAGACTGAGGCTTGAAAAATCACTTGAACCCGGGAGGTGGAAGTTGTAGTGAGTAGAGATCACGATGCCGTCACTGCACTCCAACCTGGGCAACACAGTGAGACTTCATTTCAAAAAAAAAAGAACATTGGTTTGCTCTGGAAAGGCAGGACAACTTAAAGCAAAGGAGGAAAAACTCCAAGTAGGGACAGGGCTTCCAGGTCATAGGTAGATAAGAGACAAATATTTGCATCCTTTTGAGTTTTTGGTTAGCCTTTCCAAAGGAGGCAATCAGATATGCATTTATCTCAGTAAGCAGAGGAGTAAACTTTGAATAGAATGAGAAGCAGGTTTGCTCTAAGCAGTTCCATAGTTGGCTTTTCCCTTCAGCTTAGTTATTTTGGGGTCCCAAGGTTAATTTTCCTTTCACAGCATAAAGGATAGACTGAAGTTTTTGCAATAGTACAGGTAAGAAGAAAAGTTCATGAAGGATATTGGTAATACAGTTGGAGAAGGGTACATCCTAAAATGCAACAATGCACATCCAAGTCCCTTTACCATGAAATAACTCAGCTTTGTTTTACGTGATTTGGTGAGATAAAATGATGTCAGGAGCAAAATGATTCCAGGGAAGATGAAAACAGTATTACAGTTACAAAAGTACTTAATAAAATGAAAGAAAAAGAATGCTTTCTCTGCTTGAGAACGCTATTTATTGTCTGGTGTTGAGGTCAGATTTTTGAAAATTTCATGTAACTTTACCCAAAGCTTAAAATCACAATGGTAACGCTCACTATCATTCATGCTAGGCACCCCCCCACCTGCCCCCCGCAGGGTAGTCTTTTTTCTATCTTTTTTCTGAATGGATCAAATAATTCAGACCACCCCAGTGAAGTCTAATTAGGATGAGCTTTTAAATTTATCTTGGGAAAAATGTGTTCAGAGCTAATGAGGCATTGCAGGGAAAATAGACCTAGCCGTAAGCAATCTCCCTAAGAAGAGAACATTTCAGCAGCCTAATTCAAAGACTGCATTGTGTGTGCTTGTGTGTTCAAGAAAGACTTGTTCTCTTCAACTTCTCACCCTCAATCCAAATTTCACTTGAAAGAAGGAGTAAAAATGTTAAGAAGACACTTTAACTTTTTATTTTAAGAAATGAACAGACAATATTCTTCTGTGAAAAGTCAATAGCCATTTTTCTTCAGAAATAAAATTCCTCAGAAAATTCAAAGATTTAATTACATTATACAGGAAAATCCTGTTGGAAACAGAAGAAAACATTCTTAGTTCACATATTTTGCATACCTTTTTGTGTAGAGGAAAAGGAAGGTTTTGCTTTAAATAATATATCTCAAAGAATACTATAGTTTAAATTGTATTAACTGATTGAGACTACTTCAGGGAACATTTAGTACTATGAAATACTGATTTATTTGGTAGCATCATAATTATAAAGAGCAACCCTCAATCAAAAAATGATGCAGATTCATTTATAAACAAAACTGCCATGCTACTTAGGTGACTACACTCATGTACTACTCGAGGTCCTAGAACTTCCCCATGAAATAACTTCACTTGCTCACACTGGTGACTTCCTGGCTAACAAACTCTTTAACAGCCTTCTCTTAATCTCTTTCTCACTTCTCTACCAATGCTTTCTGGAATCACCTTTTAAATATCCTGCTTGCTCGTGAATTTGTTACTGGAAATGGATGCTGATCCAGAACCCAAAGAAGGGTTCTTGGATCTCGCACAAGAAAGAGTTCAAGGTGAGTCCATAGAGTAAACTGAAAGCAAGTTTATTAAGAAAGCAAAGGAATAAAAGAATGGCTACTCCATAGGCAGAGCAGCCCTGAGGGCTGCCGGTTGCTCGTTTTTATGGTTATGTATTGCTTATATGCTAAACAAGGGGTGGATTATTCATGCCTCCCCTTTTGAGATCGTATTCGATAACTTCCTGAGATTGCCGTGGCATTTGTAAACTGTCATGGCTTTGGTGGGAATGGAACAGTGAGGATGACCGAAGTCACTCTTGTGGCCATCTTGGTTTTGGTTGGCTTCTTTACTGCAAGCTGTTTTATCAGCAAGGTTTTTAAGACCTGTATCTTGTGCCGACCTCCTATCTCATCCTGTGATTTAGAATGCCTAACTGTCTGGGAATGCAGCACAGTATGTCGTTGCCTTATTCTACCAAGCCCCTATTCAAGATGGAGCTGCTCTGGTTCAAAGGCCTCTGACAAATATGTCTCAGTGTCTGCTTCTTGGAGAAACCAAGGAAAATAACCATATTTTAATTTTTAATGCACAGCTAGATTCTCTTAGCTTATATGTTATCTAGAATTTTTGTTGTTTTCTTAAAACATGAAGCTATATATTCATTTTTTGTATTACTGCTATCTGGTTCTTGGAATCAAATTATATTAGTCTCATGACATTTAAAATTATTATTGCATAGTTAATAATTTTGCTTTTAAATATTTTGTTTTAAGATAGACTTCGTTTTGTATGTATTTTGTTTATTTGCAATTCTTCTATTTTTTTTCTAATTCAGTCTTGTCAGAGATATACTTATCTTTATGTGGAACCTGTTTTGGGTTTGTTTAATTTTTTTCTCCTGGTTATTTCATTGATTTCAGATTTTATCTTTATTCTTTCTTTCCATCATATTACTTTGGGTTTCCTCTGTTGTTCTTTCCTCTGTTGTTCTTTTTCTTTCTCTAATTAATTTTGTTTAATGCTTAACTCATTTGTTTAAGTCATCTATTTATATAGTTTAAATATACATTTTAAATATATTTAGGGTCATTATGTCCATGTAAGGATTATTTTAGTTGTGTCACATAGAATGTGACATACACTTTTTAAAATGTCAAATAATTATGAGTATTTCTAATTTTTAAGTTTTTTATGAGTTTTTTCTAACCTAAAGATTATTTAGTAATATACTAAATTGTCTTCAAATATGAAACATTTTAAAGCTACCATTTAAATGTTAATTTCTAATTTTACTGTACTTCAGATAGAGAGGGAAATCTGTAGAATAATGATTTTTTAGGAATCAAAAAAAATTTTAAATGACTATATATATGCTCTATTTTTTACCATTTCAGTATGGGTATTACTCTGCCCTATATGTTCATTTCATGAATTTTTTCATATGTATATACATGACAAATGTTTCTCCATTAGTTTTAGAAATACTTCTTATTTTTGCAAATATTCTCTATCCTTTCTCCTTACTTCCCTCTGGGATTTGTAATTTCAAGATGTTAATGTCCTTGATCCTCTATAAATGTGTGTTAGTTTCCTATGGCTCCTATGAGAAATTACTGCAAACTCAGTGACTTAAAACACAAATTAATTATTTTAAAGCTCTGAAGATCAGAAGTCTGAAATGTGTTTCACTTGGCCAAAACCAAAATGCATAGGGCCTTACTCACTCTGAGGGCTGAATCTGTTTTCTGTCCTGTTTCAGCTTCTAAAGCTGAAACCACCTTTACAAAATTATAACAGTGAAAAAAAATCTCACATAGCTAGCCATTTTCTTCAAACCTGCTAAGCTGTTTTTGCTCATTCCTACATGCAGGTCAAGCTAACTATGGGAGGAATTTGTTTTCTAGTTTAACTTTAAAGCAAGAATGATAATAGCTCCTTCCCAAAACTAATCTTCTTGTTCAGGAACTAAAACTGCCTTTGTAAAAGTAATGAAAGCCCACCAGGTTAAAATTATAGTAGAGGCCTAAATTTTGCTGAGATGTAGGCATAGTTTAATTCTTACAAGACATTGTTTCTTCTACTAAGATATAGGTACAGTTAACTCTAACAAATCACTGTTGTATAACTTGCCTATTTGTAAGCGCCTGCTGTTCAGGAGTCATGTAGCCAGTGGTCACAAGATTTATAGTTTCCTCAGTTGCCCCTATAGATAACATCACTATTGTAAAAACCTAAGACTGGTGTTTGAGAATTTTTCAGACCTTGCATTCTGGTGGACCAATTGGTACCCTCTGAACCAGGAATCCATCCCAAGAAATTGACTCAACAGGTTCTGTGACTTCCATCTAGGAACTGACTCAGCACATCAGAAAGTTTCAATGCCTTTATGATTTCATCCCCAACCCAACCAATCAGCATTCCCCAATCTCTAGCTCCTTGCCTGTCAAACCATTCTGGAAAAATCCTAGCCTTTGAATTCTAGAGAAGGTGGATTTGAGAAATATTTCCCCTCCTCCTTTCTTTGTCACCCTGCAATTATTAAACTCTTTCTCTGCTGCAACTTCTACTATCTCAGACTACTGGATTTTTCTGGTCAGCAGGCAAGAAGAACTCATATGGTCAACAAGAGAGCTGCATTCCTTGTATTTCTTGGCTCATAGCCCCTTCCACTATCTTCAAAGTCAGAGAATAGCCTCTTCAAAAATCTCTCTCTGCTTCTCCTTTCACATTTGGACTCACCAAGACAATCAAGAATAATCTTCCGTCTCATGACTCTGATTTAATCACATCTGTGAAGTTCCTTTTGCTTATCACAATTGCTTAGTTTCTTTTTTCTTAATAAAAAATTAGTATACTGGACATGACTGAACAAAGAATTACTGACCTTATGGATATCTTAATATGAACTTCCAAAGCTGAAAAGTAAAGGGAAAAAAGATTACCCAAAACTTCAATATCCAAGAACTGTGGGCACCTGCAAAAAGTGCAGCATATACGTAATGGGAATATGAGAAAGAGGGAAAAAATAAAAGAAACAGAAGAAACATTTGAAACAATGATGGCAGACAATTTACCAAGTTAATGTCAGACAACAAACCACAAATCCAGGAAAATCAGAGAACACCAAGTATGATAAATGAAAAGTAAAATAAAATAAAAATAAATAAACTACGTCTGGATATATTAAATTCAAACTATAATCAAAGACTTTTTAAAAAATCTAGAAGGAAATCAAATCTTATTATAGAGGAACAGAGGTAAGAATTATATCTGACTTCTTATCCAAATCCATGTAAGAGAGTGAAGTAAAATTATTATTATTATTTTTTAAATCCTTTTATTTTTTGTTTCTCAACGTTTTATAAAATGCATTGATTTTTATATTGACCTATATTAGTTTTCTATTGCTGCTAAAACTACTCCAAAACTAAGTGATTTGTGACAACAATAATATT
>NW_012106842.1:1292402-1295130 GCF_000951045.1 Mandrillus leucophaeus
GTTCTCTGTATTTCCTGAATTTGAATATTGGCCTGCCTTACTAGGTTGGGTAAGTTCTCCTGGTTAATATCTTGCAGAGTGTTTTCCAACTTGGTTCCATTTTCCCCATCACTTTCAGGCACAGCAATCAGATGTAGATTTGGTCTTTTCACATAATCCCATACTTTTTGGAGGTTTTGTTCATTTTTTTTAACTCTTTTTTCTCCATGCTTCCCTTCTCACTTTGTTTCATTCATTTGATCTTCAATCGCTGATACTCTTTCTTCCAGTTGATCAAGTTGGTTACTGAAGCTTGTGCATTTGTCACGTAGTGCTCCTGTTATGGTTTTCACCTCTATCAGTTATTTTAAGGACTTCTCTACATTGGTTATTCTAGTTAGACATTTGTCAAATCTTTTTTCAAGATTTTTAGTTTCTTTGCCCTGGGTACATAGTTCCTCCTTTAGCCCTAAGAAGTTTGATTGACTGAAGCCTTCTTCTCTCAACTCTTCAAAGTCATTCTCCATCCCGCTTTGTTCCATTGCTGGCGATGAGCTGCGATCCTTTGGAAGGGGTGATGCGCTCTGATTTTTTGAATTTCCACCTTTTCTGCCCTGCTTTTTCTCCATCTTTGTGGTTTTATCTGCCTTTGATCTTTGATGATGGTGATGTGCTGATGGGGTTTTGTTGTGGGTGTCCTTTCTGTTTGTTAGTTTTCCTTCTAACAGTCAGGACCCTCAGCTGTAGTTCTGTTGGAATTTACTTGAGGTCCACTCCAGACCCTGTTTGCCTGGGTATCAGCAGCAGAGGCTACAGAAGATAGAATATTGCTGAACAGCAAGTGTTGCTGTCTGATTCTTGCTCTGGAAGCTTTGTCTCAGGGTGTACCCCACCGTGTGAGGTGTGAGGTGTAGGTCTGCACCTAGTGGGGGATGTCTCCCAGTTAGGCTACTCAGGGGTCAGGGACCCACTTGAGCAGGCAGTCTGTCTGTTCTCAGATCTCAATCTCCATGCTAGGAGATCCACTGCTCTCTTCAAAGCTATCATACAGGGGCATTTACCTCTGCCGAGGTTTCTGCTGCTTTTTGTTTAGCTATGCCCTGTCCCCAGAGGAGGAGTCTACAGAAGTAGGCAAGCCTCTTTGAGCTATTCAGTAAGCTGTGCTGAGATAACTGGCTAGCCATATACAGAAGTCTGAAACTGGGCCCCTTCCTTACACCATATATAAAAATCAATTCAGCATGGACTATAGAATTCAATATAAAACCTAAAACTATAAAAACCCGGAAGAAAATGTAGAAAATACTGTTTTGAACATAGTCTCTGGCAAAAATTTCTTGGCAAAGATACCAAAAGCAATTGCAACACAAACAAAACTTGACAAACGTAACCTAATTAAACTAAAGATCTGCACAACCAAAGAAACTACCAACAGAGTAAAGAGACAACCTACAGAATGGGAGAAAATATTTGAAAATTACACATCTGACAATGGTCTAATATCCAGATTCCATAAGGAACTTCAACAAATTAACAAGCAAAAAACAACTCTATTAAAAAATGAGCAAAGACATGAACAGCTACTTTTCAAAAGAAGATATACATGTGGCCAAAAGCATATGAAAAAAAATGCTCAACATCACTAATCATTAGAGAAATGCAAATCAAAAATACAATAAGATGCCATCTTACACCAGTTAGAACTGTTATTATTAAAAAAGTCAAAAAAATAACAGATGCTAGCAAGCATAGAAAAGGGAACACTTATACGCTGCTGGTAGAAATGTAAATTAGTTTAGTCATTGTCGAAAGCTGTGTGTGTGTGATTTCTCAAATAACTGAAAACAGAATCACCATTCAACCCGGCAGTCCCATTATTAGGTATATACCTAAATGGAATATAAATCATTCTGCCATAAGGACACATGCAGGCATATCATATGTTCATTGCAGCACTATTCACAACAAATAAATGAAATCAGCTTAAATGCCCATCAATGGTAGACTGGATAAAGAGAATTACATATACACCACATAATGCTATGCTACCATAAAAAAGAACAAAGTCACGTTCTTTGCAGCAACATGAATGGAGCTGTAGCCTTAACCAACTATCACAGGAACAGAAAACCAAATATCACATTCTGTCCTCTATAAGTGGGAGCTACACATTGAGGACACATGGGCACAAAGAAGGAAACGAGAAATACCAGGGCTTGAGTGTGGAGCATGGATGGAGGGAGAGGATCAAAAAACTACCAGTTGGGTACTATGCTTAATGTCTGGGTGACAAAAAATCTGTACACCAAATCTCTGTGGCACACACTTTACCTGTATTACAAATCTGCACATGTACCCCTGAACCTAAAATAAAAATTGTAAAAACGTTATTACATTGTGATAAAGGATTCATTCTCCAAGAGGACATAATCTTTAATGTGTATATGTTTAACAACAGGGCATCAAAATAGGTCAGGCAAAAATTGACAGAACTGCAAGGAGAAATAGATGAATCCAATATTATAGTTGAAGAATTCAACACTCCTCTATCAGAAATGAACAGATTCAGAAGCCAGAAGATCAGTTAGGATGTAGTTAAACATAACACGATCATCAATCAACCGGATATAATGGATATTTGTAGTCTATTTTATCCACCAAGAGCAGACTGCACCTTCTTCTCAGGCTCACATGGAGTATTCAGCAAGACAGGTCACATTTGGAGTTGTAAAACATGCCTTAAGAAATT
>NW_012106842.1:1295990-1332403 GCF_000951045.1 Mandrillus leucophaeus
TGCTGTCTGATTCTTGCTCTGGAAGCTTTGTCTCAGGGTGTACCCCACCGTGTGAGGTGTGAGGTGTAGGTCTGCACCTAGTGGGGGATGTCTCCCAGTTAGGCTACTCAGGGGTCAGGGACCCACTTGAGCAGGCAGTCTGTCTGTTCTCAGATCTCAATCTCCATGCTAGGAGATCCACTGCTCTCTTCAAAGCTATCATACAGGGGCATTTACCTCTGCCGAGGTTTCTGCTGCTTTTTGTTTAGCTATGCCCTGTCCCCAGAGGAGGAGTCTACAGAAGTAGGCAAGCCTCTTTGAGCTATTCAGTAAGCTGTGCTGAGATAACTGGCTAGCCATATACAGAAGTCTGAAACTGGGCCCCTTCCTTACACCATATATAAAAATCAATTCAGCATGGACTATAGAATTCAATATAAAACCTAAAACTATAAAAACCCGGAAGAAAATGTAGAAAATACTGTTTTGAACATAGTCTCTGGCAAAAATTTCTTGGCAAAGATACCAAAAGCAATTGCAACACAAACAAAACTTGACAAACGTAACCTAATTAAACTAAAGATCTGCACAACCAAAGAAACTACCAACAGAGTAAAGAGACAACCTACAGAATGGGAGAAAATATTTGAAAATTACACATCTGACAATGGTCTAATATCCAGATTCCATAAGGAACTTCAACAAATTAACAAGCAAAAAACAACTCTATTAAAAAATGAGCAAAGACATGAACAGCT
Source organism: Mandrillus leucophaeus (assembly GCF_000951045.1). Taxonomy (NCBI): domain Eukaryota; kingdom Metazoa; phylum Chordata; class Mammalia; order Primates; family Cercopithecidae; genus Mandrillus; species Mandrillus leucophaeus. The sequence continues at coordinate 1,296,728 of NW_012106842.1, forward strand.
ACTTTTCAAAAGAAGATATACATGTGGCCAAAAGCATATGAAAAAAAATGCTCAACATCACTAATCATTAGAGAAATGCAAATCAAAAATACAATAAGATGCCATCTTACACCAGTTAGAACTGTTATTATTAAAAAAGTCAAAAAAATAACAGATGCTAGCAAGCATAGAAAAGGGAACACTTATACGCTGCTGGTAGAAATGTAAATTAGTTTAGTCATTGTCGAAAGCTGTGTGTGTGTGATTTCTCAAATAACTGAAAACAGAATCACCATTCAACCCGGCAGTCCCATTATTAGGTATATACCTAAATGGAATATAAATCATTCTGCCATAAGGACACATGCAGGCATATCATATGTTCATTGCAGCACTATTCACAACAAATAAATGAAATCAGCTTAAATGCCCATCAATGGTAGACTGGATAAAGAGAATTACATATACACCACATAATGCTATGCTACCATAAAAAAGAACAAAGTCACGTTCTTTGCAGCAACATGAATGGAGCTGTAGCCTTAACCAACTATCACAGGAACAGAAAACCAAATATCACATTCTGTCCTCTATAAGTGGGAGCTACACATTGAGGACACATGGGCACAAAGAAGGAAACGAGAAATACCAGGGCTTGAGTGTGGAGCATGGATGGAGGGAGAGGATCAAAAAACTACCAGTTGGGTACTATGCTTAATGTCTGGGTGACAAAAAATCTGTACACCAAATCTCTGTGGCACACACTTTACCTGTATTACAAATCTGCACATGTACCCCTGAACCTAAAATAAAAATTGTAAAAACGTTATTACATTGTGATAAAGGATTCATTCTCCAAGAGGACATAATCTTTAATGTGTATATGTTTAACAACAGGGCATCAAAATAGGTCAGGCAAAAATTGACAGAACTGCAAGGAGAAATAGATGAATCCAATATTATAGTTGAAGAATTCAACACTCCTCTATCAGAAATGAACAGATTCAGAAGCCAGAAGATCAGTTAGGATGTAGTTAAACATAACACGATCATCAATCAACCGGATATAATGGATATTTGTAGTCTATTTTATCCACCAAGAGCAGACTGCACCTTCTTCTCAGGCTCACATGGAGTATTCAGCAAGACAGGTCACATTTGGAGTTGTAAAACATGCCTTAAGAAATTAAAAAAAATAGAAATCATACAATGTGTGCTCTCAAACCACAATGAAATTAAACTACAAATCAATAACAGAAAGATAACTGGAAAATCCCAAAACACATGGAGAATGAACAACACACTTTTCAATAACATGTAAGTTAAATAAGAAATATCATGATAAATTCAAAAGTATTTTGAACAATATGTATATGAAAACATAACTTGTCAAAATTTGTGGAATGTAGCAAAACCAGATCTTAATGGGGTTTTATAGCATTGAATGTACATATTAGAAAATAAGAGATCTACAATCAATTATCTAATCATCCACATAAGAAACCAGGAAAAATGAGCAAATTAAGTTTAAAGTAGGTTAAAAAAAACAGAAATAATAAAAATTAGAACGGAAGTCAATGAATTTGAAAACAGGAAGTCAACAGAAAAAAGCCAACAAAACCAAAAGCTAGTCTTTGAAAGATCAATAAAGTCATTAAGACTCTAGCCAGCCTAACTAGAAAAAGAGAAAGCAAACAAATTAGTAATACCAGCAATGAAAGAGAGCATATCACTATAGATGCCATAGTCATTAAAAATATAATATAGGAAATAATAAAATAAACAATACAAATAAATAAAATAAATAATAAATAAATAAATAAACAATAAAAATATAATACAGGAAAAAAATAAACTCACAAATTTGATAACCTACAAGCAATGAAGAGATTTCTTGAAAGACACAACCTGCTAAAATAGGGCAAATTAATAGCTCCTATGTGATGCTTCTCTACTAAGAAACTCTTCTGATTTTAGCTCATATAAATCTACAACATTAGCAGAGGCAATTTTCTTAGGTTGTCATCCAAGTTTCCAGGGTGTTGTAGTGGGGGAAGGTCAGCATGTACCTGTTTTCCTCTCTGCAGCTGGGTTTTTGACATCTCTGGCATTGCCCACCCAAAACCCGTTGTAGTTTTTTATTTCTCTCACAGAGTAGGAGGACATGATAATCCAAGGCAATGCAGGAAAGGGGGAAAGTGGAAATGGAAAGTGTTCCTCTAACTTATCCCCTTGCTGCCACTTTTAGTTACCATCAGTGCCTGGCTGCAGCTATCCCTCCACAAAGAGTCACACAGACCCACAGCAGTTCTTGACAGCCTTCTTTCTTCCCAAGGATTTCTCATTTTTTTGTATGTTCCTCCATGTTCTCCTTGATTTCCATATATTTGCTTTGGAGAGAACGTTCCAGCAAGGCACACTAGTTCTCCATTCTGACAGGAAGATTAAACCTGTTTTCAGAATGGAGTTTATGTTGGCCCCAGAAAATAGATCATTATTGCTTTAATTCTAAAACGATATCTTGTTCTTTGCTTTCCAGCCTCTCTTGCAGCTAGACCTTGTCACATGGCCCACTGTGCCCAATAAAATTAAAGGAAATTCTGATGCTGGAGTTTTAGAAGTCCTTATTATTAACTAACAAAAGATTTAGCATTTTATCTTTAGCATCTTGAATATAGATGTGATGCCCAGAAAAAAATTGCAGCCATTGTGTAAACAGGATGGGAAAGACAAAAGAACTGCAGAGTCTAACCCTGATATCATTGACCTTGTGAACTGATGCCAGCATCTACCTACTTCCAGATTGCTTATGTTAAAAAAAAAATTATTATGCCTCTGTTAATTGTGGTTAATGTTATGTAAAACATGCAAATGACCAGCTTTTTATTTTATACTATAGTTTCTAAGAGGAAAATAATATTTAGGAAATACTTATGAGTTTCAAGGTAATTGTGCCAGAGACTCTAAATAAATCATTTCAATTACACTTCATAGAAAGCCCGCATGGAGTTATACAATTTCCATCTTTTTGATTAGAGAATTTAGGCTGAGGGAAGGGAAATAACCTTGCCAAGGGCTAAAATTTAAATATAGGTCTGTTTTTTCCAATATACCATATTACCTGCCAATCTATCTGTTTATAATACCAAAATGGATCTACATGTGGGAATTCATATATTTACGGTGACTTTTAGCTTTCCTCCTTATCCCAGGGAGGCTTGTTTTTGTCAATGGCACTCATTTCTGTTTAACATTTACAGTCCTAATCCCTTTGGTTCTCAAGATTTTTTACCGTTATATTGCACTATCATAAGGCAAACCCCCTTGAGTGGGCATGCTCTTAAATACTTACCAGCTAACAGATAATATAGTATTGAAATCTAGCCTGGAGAGAATGGGGCATGAGCTAGGCACTTGATGATGGTTCTGAAAAGGGAGGTTAAAATTTCCCAAAGACAGCCTTTGTCTCCTATGCTATTCAGTTTAAGACAGGCCCTGGGGATATTATGTGTCTTTAACATCTGTGAGGGAATTAAAGTTGGAATACAGACAAGTGGCCTCAGAATAGAGAGGTGAGATACAATGTGTGACACACACACACACACACACACACACACACACACAAAATCTAAGCAACAGAAAAGACGCTGTCCTGCCTTTCTTTTAAATCCACTTTGCACTTTGTGTATGAAAGAGAAACCAGGCTTTGTCACTGGCACTGACAAGGAACAGTAGTAGATCCGAAGAGGATGTCAGACTATAGCAAAGGCATTAACCAAAGCACCCACAGTGTTATGTAGCTTTGAGCTATAGGGAATAATGAGTCTCTGTCTTGATTTGTTTTTGAACAAGGGAATCACTTAAAGAGGTGGTAAATAGGCTTCGATTTGAATTTTTCAGTTTTGTGTCTAGATCAAGTAATGTAATCATTATTATCCCTGAAATATTTTTATCCATTTCTAATGAGTCACGGAGTATTATAATTTTGGAGAAGAGGTTATTCTAGTTCATTGCTGCCTTAAACAATGAAGAATGCAAACTTGACCACAAAAGACCTCAATAGTCAACTCATAGAGAATCGGAAAAGTTTACCTCTCATCAAGACCTTAGAGAGCAAAGAGTTAAAACTCAAGGTTTTAGAGATGAATACACAGATCCGGAGAGGTTAAATGACTTTGACCAAGGTCCCAGTGTTCATCTAGGACTGCATTGGGATTACAACCGAGAACTCCTGAAAGTGTTTCACTGTAATTCCACCACTCCATGAAGCTTTCGTAGGGCAAACTGCATATAAGCATATTAAAAGATTCCAAACTGCAAGACAATTCTAGATTCATATTCCATACCCATCTACATTACACAAATTGCCAAATCTTCCCCACATTAAAGAAATATATATGTGGAGTGGTCAGAATTGTGATTGGACACACACACACACACACACAGAGATATTTAAAACTTTATTATATTTTAAAGATGTGCTAAGATATTTTTCATAGGTTTACATACTTACCAGTATAAATCATAAAGAAAGGGTATTTCAGTAGATTGATTTAACCCAGGATTTTGTTCTTCTAAAATACATGGATTCTCTTTAGAGATTACAAACCATATAGCTTTGTATACATTATAAATAACATATACAATTTTAATACTTCCATTAAGGAAGAATAGTAAATCATAAGTGTTTTGCAACTGGACTTTAATATCTATGTCAAAGAAATGCCCTTGTTATTCTGTTGTTTCTTGAGTTGTCCTTTATCATTTTCCTTGCTGGTCTAATCACTTAAAATATAACCTTGGAAAAGTACCTTACTTTTCTGAGTTCTAACTATTTAAAAAAAACTTTGGGTAAGTACATTTATAAAACATTCTCCTTGTTTCCTTATTACAATTTTTATTCTTGCTCTGCAAAGAAATACACCTAAGTCAGTCTCTCTTTTTTACTCAAACTCACTTCCTATAGCAAATGGTAAAAAAAGGTAGGAACTGACTGCACTCCCCCTTCTGGTGGTATTTCAGCCACAAGACACACATTGTTGGGCCATTTGAGACACGATTAAAGCTCAACCAGCCTAACTCTCCCACTGGAGAGAACTTGTTACCAAAGGAGAAGGGTCCATTACTGCCAATAAAAATAGAATCATGTATGTACTGTGTGCATTATACATAACAAAAAAACCTTTCAATGTTTTATCTCATTTCATATTCACAACAATATTGTGAGGAAAATATTGCTTCTGAGTTCAGATTAAGAAAGTGTGGTTATTTCATAATGTATGATTATTTACACAAATTAATAGTTGGTATCAATTATTAATTACCTATGAATTACTCATATCATTTCACAGAAAAATAATTGCAAATAAAATTTATTGAGTTTCTCCCATATGAATTGACAAATCCTAAGACATATAAAAATATCTTCATTTTTCATATGAGCAAACTAATACTTAGCAAATATAAGTCATTTATCCAAGTTCACATAGCTAACAAGCAGTAGAGCTGAATTTGAATTCAATCAGTGTGCATATATAGTCAATAGTTAAAAGTGCAGTTAAGCTATGAAAATTGTCAAGAAATAAAATAAAGACACGAAAAGGAACAGGAAACAAATAAAATCAATTATAGTTATTGTTAATATAGTTACTGTTATTGATCATAGACTTTACCTAGGGGTTTCCTGTTGACAACAGAACTGAAAAGGAAAACATGGTTGATTCAGTAACATCTCTTTTCTACCTTTGTAAAGTTAAAAAGGGGGCTGCAAAGAATTGAAAAATAGAAATATACATGTCATTGAAGTTAAATAATAAAATAATTTCTCTTCGGTGATCTAATGTCCACAAACATGATATATGTGCTGCGTCTACTCCATTGCCTTTTCTGAACCCCTTCCTGGACTTCTCTCCTCCTCCGTCTTGCCTTAGAGCTGAACTTAATGACCCACATCAGTGTATTTCCTTACCCTCTTCTCTTAGGTTTTTCCAGTGGGGGACAAGAGATAACTTTAGGGCCAACTATAGAACAGTAAGGTTTGTGTATTTATTCTTTCTGCTGGGTCACTGTGGATCATCTGTGTCCCTCTGTTGCAGACTACCTGTCAGGCAGCTCTCTCAGAATATGGGCAATTGCTCCTTCCCTGCTCCTTCGGACATAGGGTAAGGGGTCCTACCTGTTGTGAGGCCAGGAATACTAAACCATCCCTTGTTGGGTTTCCTAAATTCTGTCCACCTCTTTGCAAGTAATCCATTTATAAAACTCTCCACAAAATCCCCAAAGTAACTTATCTGTCTCCAGAGTCTATAGGCTTTCCACTGTCACATGAATGCCATACCATACTGCACATAATGACTCACTGATAAGACAGGGCTAACCATTTGCCTTTTAAATGTGCCAAATATAACCAACCTGTAACAGGAAAGCTGCCAGACATTCAGTTTTCCAAATACCTTGTAATTAAGTACTTGCTGCTTTAGTTATTGGGTCAGACACTTCACATTATTGCATTTCATTTAGGAGTGTTGAGTTTCTATAGCTGTCTAAGAAAATCAACAGCAATTTTCCTAGGGTTACACACTTCCGCAACCACATTTATGTCAACATTCACATTGTCTGCCATGGCAAAAAGCTCTTAATAGCTACAACGAGCATTAAGGCTCAGGGTATACTTTTTATATCTCTACATTTTTAGTTCCTCAACCTCAGTTCTGTTTTTTCTAAGTCACTTGACAAATATGTACTTTTATCTGAAATACAAATTATATGTACAATATAAGATAGACATGCCAATTTTAAAATGTGTGGCTGTAGAATTCACAGAAAATTTTTCCTTGTACACTGCATTACACCATTTAATAAAAGAACACTGGTTTTATCATTTTTAACATTTTTGCCATCGTTACCAAGAGATTTCTTCTGTGTTTTCTTATATCTGCCAGGGTAAAAAGTCACTAGAAAGTTAAGGTGTTTGAAATCAAAAGTGATGTCCTTTTAGTGCAGAGAATCATGTTTGAGACTTCTTAATAACAGAAGAAGAGTCAAAGATGAAACAAGGTTGGCTCTGCCACAAATTTTATTTTAATCTAGTTCTCTTTTCACAGGACAGACTCAGAGGCGTGGAATCTGCATCCTCTGAGGGTAACGACTAAAAGAGATGTCAGTGACAATAGAGTAGATTCTACCACAGCTGTCTGAAGCAAGTACTTTAAAATGAAGGTTAGTAAAAAAAAAAAAAAAAAAAAAAGGAAGACTACCCGAGTGACCAAGTGAAAGACTCATACAAAAGTCTTGCATACATGTACACTGCCTATAAATGTTGGTAATTAAAAAAGAGCCAGATCTATTGAACTTCACCATAAATCAGATTAAAATTAGATTCAAGGTTAATCGATATTTGATCTAGGGACCAACTTAGAATCTTTTACATAACATGTCCAGAGAACAATCTTAGAAATCATTAATGATTTAGTTTTGTCTTCCCTTTCTGTAAAAATATTATTTACAGAATAATAAATTGAATTAGGTTGATACCTGTCCAAATATGCTTAACGTCAAACAGAATTGAAGGAATCTTTGCAATATTTACTAGCAAGAAAATATTGCATCAGCCGGTCCCGTGAAGGCCAACTCACGTTGTTTTGGGTTTCTTTGCTGTTGTTGTTGTTTGTTTCTCTGTTTGTTTTGCAATTTCACAGTGTTTAGTTGATTGTCCTTTCTTTAGAGCTATTGCTGCAGTGTCTATTTCAGATCTTTCTCAAGGCTTTTTCTTAGGTTAAAGAAATAATTGATGGAAAGTTGCTGAGGTAACCTCAGTGGTATATTCACATGCATTTGTGTGTGTGCAGCAGTGTTTATGTGTCTCAGTAGTTCTGCAAAAACCACATTTTCCCTCCGAAATCAAAGCAAAAGAGACCACTTTAATGAAATACATAACAGAAAACCTCTTCTGGTTCTCAGTGGCAACACAACATAAACCTTCTCTTATTCAGTTGCTGTTCACAAACTCTAGTCCTGGGTCATAATGGTCATAACCAGTATATTCCTTATAAATAATATCATAGTGTTCAGGGCAGACATTTAAATCAAATGGTACCTAAATCCCAGATTCGTCCCAGTTACGTTCAGACATTGAGAAAATTAATAACACACCATTCTAAGTCTTTGAAGCATCAGTAAAGTAGAATCAAAATTAGTTAAATCCTACAACTTCAAAATAACAGTGTCTTTAAATTAATTTAAAAGAATAATAGCCACAGGAGACATTATTTTAGTCCCCGATACATAGTAGAAACTAAATAAATGGTATGTTTTAAATTTATTATTAATAAATATCTTTTCTGATATAGTTTCTCTCTTGAAATTACTGAATTTTCTTTTTGAAACCCTTTCTAAAAATTAGAAGATATTCTAAGGCACTTAATAGATAGTATCCCTTCAAGGTGAGTTCATAGAAATGGTTTAGGAGCACACCTGTAATCCCAGCACTTTGGGAGGCTAAGGCAGGTGGATCATCTGAGGTCAGGAGTTCAAGACCAGCCTGGCCAACATAGCAAAACCCCGTCTCTACTAAAAATACAAAAATTAACCAGGTATGGTGGCAGGCACTTGTAATCCCAGCTACTTGGGAGACTGAGGCAGGAGAATCACTTGAACCCAGGAGGCAGAGGTTGCAGTGAACCAAGATCACACCACTGCACTCCAGCCTGGGTGACAAGAGCGAAGCTCCATCTCGTGATAGGGGTGGGGTTCTGGGGGGAAGAAAACAAAAGAAATGGTTTAGGAGACAATTGTCACATAAGTGATGTTAACCTTCAACTTTCTTTGCATCTAATTTAGGTGCTTTTTCTTTTCTCTCTCTCTCTCTCTCTCTTTCGAGATGGATTCTCGCTCTGTCACCCAGGCTGGAGGGCAATGGCATGATTTCACCTCACTGCAACCTCTACCTCCGGGTTCAAGTGATCCTCCCACCTCACCCCCCTTCAGCTGGGACTACAGGTGCACGCCACCATGTCCAGTTAATTTTTGTATTTTTAGTATAGACAGGATTTTGCCATGTTAACTAGGCTAGTCTCAAACTCCTGACCTCAGATGATCTGCGCATCTTGGCCCCACAAAGTGCTGGGATTACAAGCCTGAGCCACCATACCCGGTCAATTTAGATGCTTCTTTTAGCATTTTCTTCCCAACTTTTAAGGTTTAAGTGAAAAGCAAAATTTGTATCTGTTTACGGTGTCTGATATGGTGTTTTGATATATGTATACATTATGAAATTATAAAATCAATCTAATTAACATGTCTGTCCAATTATATACTCATTATTGTTTTTGGTGAGAACATTTGATCTTGTCTCCCAGCAATTTTTAAGTATACGATACTTTTCTACCAACTATATTAACAACACTGTATAATAGATCCCCAGAAGTTATTCATTCCATCTAACTGTAATTTTGTACCCTTTGGCAAACATCTTGCCATTCCTTAAATCTCATTCCAGATACTGGTAACCACCATTCTATTCTCTGCTTCTAAGTTCAACTTTTTTGTAGATTCTGCATATAAGTTCATGCACTATTTGTCTTTCTTTGCCAAACTTATTTTAGTTAGCATAATGTTCTCCAGTTTCATCTATGTTCTCATAGATGACAGGATTTTCTTCTTTTTTAAGGCTAAATAGAATTCCATTATATATATGCCAAATTTTCTTTAGCCATTCATCCCTCGATGGGCACTGAAGTTGATCCCATATCTTGACTATTGTGAATAATGTTACAGTGAATATGGGGAACATATATCTTTTTCACACACTGATTACATTTCCTTTGGAAATATACTTAGAAGTGGGATTTCTGGGTCAATTAGTAGTTCTAATTCTAATTTTTTAAGACATTGACATACTGTTTTCCATAATGGCTGTACCAATTTACATTCCCACAAACTGTACAGGGTTCTTTTTCCATACATCCTCTCTAACACTTATCTTCATCTTTTTGATACTAGCTATTCTAAGAAGTGTGAGGTGCTCTCTCATTGTGGTTTTACCTTGCATTTACCTGATGATTAGAAACATTGAACACTTTTTTGTATATCTGTTGACCATTTGACCATACAAGAAAACATTTTATGTCCTCTTTTAATCTATTCAAGTTATTTGCCCAATTTCAATTGGATTATTTGCTTTCTTGCTATTGAGTCATTTGAGTTCCTTATATATTCTGGATATTCACCCCCATCAGATGTATGGTTTGCATATGTTTTCTCCTATTATGTAGGCTGTTTCTTTATGCCATTAATTGTTTCCTTTGGTGTGCAGAAGCTTTGTAGTTTGATGAAATCCCTTTAATTTTTGCCCTTGCTGCCTATATTTTTGGGGTAATATTCAAAATATTTTTGTCAAGACCAATTTTGAGAAGCATTTTCTCCTATATTTTTTTTCAGTGGTTTTACAGCCTATTGTATTAAGCCTTTAAATGATAACATCAAAAAATAGGGAAAAAATTAACCAAAGAGAAAAAAGATCTATACACAGAAAACTTAAACATTGATGAATGAAATCAAAGAAAAAAAATGGAAAAATATCCCATGTTTATAGATTGAAAGAATTAATGCTATTAAAATGTTCATATTACCCAAGCAATCTACAGATTCAGTGCCCTCTCTATTAAACTTCCAAAGACATTCTTCACAGAAGTAAAAAAAACAAAAATTCTAAAACTCATATAGTCACAAAGACCCTGAATAGCCAAAAATCTTAAGCAAAAAGAACAAAGCTAGAGGCATTGTACTGCCTGACTTCAAAATATATAACAAAACTATAGTAATCAAAACAGCATGTTACTACCATAAAAACAGATCTATAAATCAATGGAACAGAATAAAGATCCAAGATATAAATTCACACATTTATAGTCAATTTGTCTTCAACAAAGATACCAAGAACACACAATGAGGAAAGGACTGTCTCTTTAATAAACTGTGGTGGGAAAACTGAATATCCACATTCAGAATAATGGTTTCAGCACTTTTATAACCTATTACCAATCACTCACCTTTTAAAACACACACACTCACATTCTTTTTATTATGGTAAAATAATTGAAAAAAATCATTTACACCACACCAGAACTCTCCATTAAAACCTTTTAAAGCAATGTGTATCTTTTCAGCCATTGCAGTTGTAGCGATTTATAACTATATATCAATTTGGATGACTAGTTATCCATTGTTGCCTGACGAAATGTACAGTTTTAACAGCTGGAAAGCACAAAACTATTATTATATTGTATTATTTTGTAAGTCAGAAATTCAGACTTCTCCCAGAAGTATAAGGAATGGTACTTTTATTCTATAGTCAATAAATTGAGGTCACTTAGATGTACTTGTGTCACAGTTAGTATGGAAGGGACATGATATTTACTTATATGACCATGCCTTGGATGGAAGGCTAGGCTCAACCGCGCACCTTTCTCTGCCATGTAGCCTAAAGGCCTCGCAACAAGGTGTCTCCTGCAAGATAATAGGACTTCTTGCATGGTCGCTCAAGGCACTAAAAGAGGAATGCAGAAGTAATTTAGCATGGTGCCTTAGATATATCAAAGAATAAATAAATATTTGTGACCTAGAGATAAATGCATCTCCTAGAAGTATTTTCATTGTATTATATAACTAAAACTAAATTCCGTAACTCAAAGATATGCTTGATTAATTTATAGCAACTTGGGCCCTATGTTAAATCATATTCACTTCAGTGAGTGTGAGCTTATGGATAAGATACTGCTGTTTCATTTAACTTGATCACAGCAAACGCTTCATTTGAGCATGGATAATGACAGTGTTTGGGGACAGTTATTTATGTGCAGATGATGTAACAACAAAAGAAGACTCAAAGATCCCTATATCACAAGATGTATGAAGACAGGGACCTGTTATACTGCATAGTGTGCAGTATTTGTTGTATAAATAAATAAAATCCTCTCAATAAATACAGTATAGATTTTTCTTATGGTTGGAAAGTTCATGCCATTACATTTAGATTTATTCTTATTTTCCTTTAAAAATAAACGTATATTCTGTAGTTAGTAAGACAATGAAAATATTTTGACATTTATTCATTTTTTCACCCAGTAAATCTAGATGTTTCTGTTAGGTGGTGGTAACTTTACTTAGGAATTAATCTGATCAACAAGAACAGGCTAAACATGAAACTAGTTCAAAACCAGTATACTCAATTCTTCAGCCTCATTATAAGATTTTTAAACATTACTTGATTCTTATCAAAAGGAAAATGAATATAATGTATAAAGGGATGATTTGCAATTTTGAATTATAGTAATAGTCATAAAGATATGACCACAGGTCAACAGCAAAAAAGAGAATAATGTGAGCTTCATTAATCACTCAATAACTAAAATAAAATCAAAACCAAAATATAAAATTAAATAAAACACTAGTTTATGTTAGAGATAATTAGAAAAGGAATAACTGCAAATTATGTTCTGAGCACTCACAAAGCTAATATCTATGCAACAATATCTATCATTTACTGAGCACTTAGAATGAACCAGGCATAGACCATATCATACAAGTCACTGTTCAAAAGAACAAGTGAGCTATTACGCCAATTTTACAGATGTATTAGTCCATTTTCACACTGCTAAAAAGACGTATCTGAGACTGGATAATTTCTAAAGGAAAGAGGTTTAATTGACTCACAGTTCCTCAGGGCTGGGAAGGCCTCAGGTAACTTACAATCATGGTGGAAGGGGAAGCAGACATGCCCTTCTTCACATGGTGATAGCAAGGAGAAGTGCAGAGTGAAGGGTAGAAACAGCCCCTTATAAAACCATCAGATCTCATATAAAACCATCAGATCTCATGAGAATTCACTGTCGCAAGAACAGCATGGAGGTAACCACCCCCATGATTTACTTACCTCCCACTAGGTCTCTCCCACAATTATGGGAGCTACAGTTCAAGTGGATGGGGAGACAGCCAAACCATATCAACAGATGAGAAAATGGTACCCTAGAGCAGTTAACTAGTTTTCTGAATTTGTATAGCGAATAAGTGACAAGCTCGTATTTGAATCCAAGTCTGATTAATACCAGTATGTGAGTCTAATCATCTTATCTATTCATTTATTCATTAGACAGATAAAGACTGGATGTTTAAGGGTATAAAGCACAATTCAGATGCTGGTGATCTGGATAGAGACAGACTAGACAAAGCCCCTGCTCCTTTGCAGCTAACTATGTAGTTTAGGGAGAAATATAATAAACAAGACATGTATACAAGTTTTATTGTGATTAATACGATGAAGAAAAATAAAGTAGATGAAGAGGATATGAAGTGATAAGAATTGGTATAGTCAATGAGTAATACCTCACTGAAATATTTAAAGGATTTTTTTTAGCTAGCATACTCTCAAAACCTATAAATTACTTTAAGAAGGAGACTAAGCTCCCAATTATAATAAAAATCAAGTCACTCCATCAAGCATGGTAGCTCACGCCTATAATCCCAGCACTTTGGGAGGGTGAAGTGGGCAGATCACCTGAGGTCAGGAGTTCGAGACCAACCTGGCCAATATGGTGAAACCCTGTCTCTACTAAAAATACAAAATAATTACCTGGATGTGGTGGCACATCCCAGCTACTCAGGAGGCTGAGGAAGAATTGCTTGAACCTGGGAGGGGAAGGTTGCTGTGAGCCAAGATCATATACTTCAGCCTGAGTGACAGAGCAAGACTTGGTCTCAAAAAAAAAAAAAAAGAAAGAAAGAAAAAATCAAGTCACTGAAAAGAACTTCATACTCATTGATCTGTCCAGGTACAAAGTGAGTTTACATTCACAAGGACTGTGAGCTTCCTGACATAGTAGTCAGGTTCATAATCTACAATGAAGGCTAGGATATTACCTTAGACATACAGAATGCTATGAAAACAGGAAGCAATATGAATTTTTAAAATGTGATAAACCATTTTAAACATGAATATGACCAAATTAAAAATATTTAACTAGTAAATATTGTGCAGAACATAATTGGAAATTACAGATTTTTATTAATTATTGTTTGATATACTACTTTAGATATTTTTGGTGGCAAGAGGGTTTGTAAAATATGGATTGCTTGAAGTCAGCTTAAATGTAAGAGCAGATCTAGTAATAGTAGACTAGGTTAGCCCAACAAAACTGAAAGATGAAGATCAAGCAATCTCAAGCACCTCACTGGATCAGCTTATGATCCTCCTTAGATGATATTATTTTTTCTTTCATAAGTATAGTATAGTATTATTTTTTAAAGTGTGCAAAAATATGTATGCCATTGGACAAAATAGCCATTTCCTTATTAAAATAGTTTTTCAAACTCACTGTTGCAACCAAATAAGCCATATTCATCAAGTCACGGGAAAAAGGAATACAGAGATTTAGGAATGCTGGACTTGTTTCTCTTTAACTTTAGCAGCAAAAGCTGGACAGTTTTCGAAATGCACCTGACAATAATTGTGTTGTCTTAAGCAACAGGATGTGGAGGACTGTGGAGGCTTTCAAGTTCTCCTCAGGGTGTTTTATTTTCTCAGCTTAAGCATGATGTTGTTGGTGAAGCCATGTCAAGCACAGGAACATTGTCTTTACCCGATTCTATACACAGAGTTGTCCAAAAACTGATTTTTGACTTGGATCCCAGAGTCCACTATGTCCACCATCAACAGGGACTGGCTCATCCACTCCAGTCCTGAAAGATGGCTCGGTCTACCTCAAAGATCGCATCTGCCAGCTATACCTCCAGGTAGAACATGGAAGGGCCTCTCAGTTACTGCACCAGAAACCACCAGAGCCCATGAGAATCTGTGGTGGGGAAGTGGTAACCTGAGCAGCTTCTCCATGTAGTGAGACAGAGTCCATTTGCCTGACTCAGTTGACCTGGAATTTTGATGCTTCTTATTTTCATTTTCAAGAGAGATACTTTGAATGGTTGCTTGTGTCAAGTATCCTGACCTCCGGTTCAGTTAGTAATGGCCCAGAGAGCTAGTTGATGCTGCAGATACCTGGCAGATCAAGAAGTGGTTTACAGCCTAAAATTCAGCGAATGAGACGTTGTCTGTTTTCACTCACCATTATTTCCACAGTGCCTAGCAGAGTGCCTGGCACAAAATAGGCATTTTACACACATTAGTTAAACAAATGAATATTTCTCAGGTCTCAGTATAGCTACATATTATTACAGCCTGTTATAAGTGCTGGCACATAAGAGTTTAGTATTATTTTTTAATGTTTTATTGACTCTCAAGAAGTCCTAGGAAAACTATTTGAAACCAAGCAAGAACCCTTTTTACACTGCTCCACAATTCATCTGTAATAGCATTTAAATGTTTAACATTACCTAAAAATACTTACAGTTCTTGAAATTTTAATCTATTAATCAAATGTTTTATCAATTAATTTCACGTTTATTAATCAGTTGAATATAATCATGAATAATCAATATTCATTTTAGTTACTCAAAGCCAGTTGTGAGGCAGGGCTATTGAAAGTATATGGGCAAAGTATGCTTAACAGAGGAACACACATGTGCTTTGATGCTTTGTCTACTCTGTGGGAATCGGTCTTAAAATTTAATTCTACAAATGCATAAAAACATCAATCTGTGAACTGCCATTATCAGTCAATATAAGGGCCACTAAAGAATTGGAAAGATAGCTGTGACAAGGATTATAATGACTGTTGGTTTTTATAAATTTTGCTTTTTAACTATTTTGATATTCACCTTATAACTCTTTTTAATTTTTTTAAATTTTGCTTTAAGTTCTAGGGTACATGTGCACAATGTGCAGGTTTGTTACATGTGTATTTATGTGCCATGTTGGTTTGCTGTACACATTAACTCATCATTACATTAGTCATTTCTCTTAATGCTATCCCTCCCTCATCTCCCAACACTATGACAGGCCCTAGTGTGTGATGTTCCCCACTCTGTGGCCAAGTGTTCTCATTGTTCAATTCCTACCTATGAGTGAGAACATGCAGTGTTTGGTTTTCTATCCTTGTGATAGTTTGCTGAGAATGATGGTTTCCAGCTTCATCCATGTCCCGATAAAGGACATGAACTCGTCCTCTTTTATGGTGGCATAGTATTCCATGGTGTATATGTGTCACATTTTCTTAATCCAGTCTATCATTGATGGACATTTGGGTTGGTTCCAAGTCTTTGCTATTGTGAATAGTGCCACAATAAACATACGTGTGCATGTGTCTTTATAGTAGCATGATTTGTAATCCTTTGGGTATATATCCAGTAATGGGATGGCTGGGTCAAGTGGTATTTCTAGTTCTAGATCCTTGAGGAATCGCCACACTGTCTTCCACAATGGTTGGACTAGTTTATACTCCCACCAACGGTATAAAAGCATTCATATTTCTCCACAACCTCTCCAGCCCCTGTTGTTTCCTGACTTTTTAATGATCACCATTCTTACTGATGTGAGATGGTTTTGATTTGCATTTCTCTGATGACCAGTGATCATGAGCATTTTTTCATGAGTCTGTTAGCTGCATAAATGTCTTCTTTTGAAAAGTTTCTGTTCATATCCTTTGCCCACTTTTTGATGGGATTGTTTAATTTTTTCTTGTAAATTTGTTTAAGTTCCTTGCAGATTGTGGATATTAGCCCTTTGTCAGATGGGTAGATTGCAAAAATTGTCTCCTATTCTGTAGGTTACCTGTTCACTCTGATGGTAGATTTATTTTTGCTGTGCAGAAGCTCTTTAGTTTAATTAAATCCCCTTTGTCTATTTTGGTTTTTATTGCCATTGCTTTTGGTGTTTTAGTCATGAAGTCCTTGCCCATACCTATGTCCTAAATGGTATTGCCTAGGTTTCCTTCTAGGGTTTTTATGGTTTTAGGTCTGACATTTAAGTCTTTAATCCATTTTGAATTAATTTTTGTATAAGGTGTAAGGAAGGGATCCAGTTTCAGCTTTCTATATATGACTAGCCAGTTTTCCCAGCAGCATTTATTAAATAGGGAATCCTTTTTCCCGTTTATTGTTTTTGTCAGGTTTGTCAAAGATCAGATGATTGTAGATGTGTGGTGTTATTTCCAAGGCCTCTGTTCTGTTCCATTGGTTTATATCTCTGCTTTGGTACCAGTACCATGCTGTTTTGGTTACTGTAGCCTTGTAGTATAGTTTGAAGTCAGGTAGCGTGATGCCTCCAGCTTTGTTATTTTTGCTTAGGACTGTCTTGGCAATGTGAGCTCTTTTTTGGTTCGATATGACCATTCCAAAATTGCCTTATAACTCTTAATAAAACCTAAAGACAGAAAATCTTACCTCCATTTACAGATGAAGAAATTAAAGGCCAGAGAAGCTAATTGACTCCCCAAAGTAAATATAAATACTCATCCATGAAACTGAGGTTCAAAATTTTGCTTAACTGAGTCTGAAGCCCATGTTCCTTTTCTCTTTGCATTATATTACCTCCAATGGATTTTTTAAATGGACCTTGACATTTTTCTGTATAAAATAGTACCAGCAGAAACATTACAAAATCAACGTTTCAGCACATGGAAAAGAGAGGACTACTGAATAACCTGAAACCAGATTATCTGTTTGAAGAAAAAAACCTAACAGAATAACAGAAACATCAATCCTGCAGTTATAAACACTCCTGGGAAATCAAAATAAACTATTTTTACCAATAGAAAAAAAATGTCCTAAATGCTTACAGAAGACATTAAACTGTAACTTTAAATAAAATATTCCTCTGAAAACTGAGACTAATTTGAATTCTTGTGAAAAATTATTTAGATGATACATAATCTGATAACATCAACAGTTATGACTTAATTCAGCAAACTAATTCTTTAGAAATTTTGCTTAAGACATTTCTTAATTGTTGTAACCTTATGTTCTCTTCTTTATATAGAAAGATGAAGAAACTGTTGAGTGGTTGATAATATGGTTGAGAGCAGAGACTCATTTTCATTGTTTGAAGGAAAGCCAGCACCATACAGTACCTGGCAGATAGAAAATATTCAATAAATGTTGAATGAATACTTTTCCATTAAATGGTATGGATTAGAACTGATGAAGTCCTACTGTTGTGCTTTGTCTCTAATGGAATTGGAGAGCTTACTTCAGAAAGCTCCATGCAGGCAGTGCCCATAGACCCGACTGGAAGTTAAACAGGTCCAGCTGGGGACTTAGCCATGGTTATAAACCACGGTGGCAGCACTGCCAAGGCCTTCAGGATGTTTGCCAAGTAGCTTAGGAGTGAAAAACATCATAGGACATAGAGTCCACTGAAAGTGTGGGCCAGTTTCAATGCCTCCCAGTTATGATTTGTGTGAATATCAAATACGATCATCAGAAGAAAAGGTCTTTAAATTTGAAAACATTTTACAAAAGTTGTTGATTAATATATTAACATTAACTGCCTAAAATCACATTTCTATTAGCATCTCTCTTTTAACATCTTAACGGCACAGTCTGACTTCTGTCAATAAATCTAGAGTTCTCTAAATGGATGAGTCTTCCAAAAATTTTGAATGGATTTTATCTGAATTCTGTGTGGCTAAATGACCATCTGCAACTAAATGACTGCTGTCTTATCTCTGCATTCTCAAGTCTTCATCCTCTTTTCTCCTACTCAGAATCTGAGGAGGCAAGGGAGTAATAGACAGAGTATTAAGAAAGAATCCAGAGGACTTGAGTAACTTTCTTGTAACCTTAGGGAAATAATTCAAGTTCCCTTAACTTATGCTCATTGTATATATCATTAAATGGATTTTCTCCTGAACTCATAGTATAGTGGTGAAGATCACATAAAATGACGTGCTTCATCAACAATCACACAAATGTAAGATACTTTTATTGCTGAGCATCAGTTCACTGTTTTGATATGTTTTGAGATATGAGAGGCAGAGTCCTAGATGAGTGGATATTTCTACTGCAACACTTGCATGTTTTACCTACTGGTTTATGCATCTCTCGCTCTAGTGTAGACTGTGTAGTTTAATCATTTTAGTGTTTCCGAATATGCTTTTGTCAACTTACATTCCAATCTTTCAACAAGTCTTACTAAGTGCCATATTTAAGTGGCAAGTTATACTGGGGGATGGGAATACAATAGGGAGCTACATGTCATGCTGCTTCTCTTCACAGAACAAATACACCACCAGGATGGGACAAAAACATTCTAAAATACTGGGTGCTTCTGGAAGAGATACAATGTTCAGAGTATGAGTAAACTGTGTTATAGCTGGAAATACATCACACAAAGCCAAGACCACCACATTCTAGGAATCTCTCCCTCCAGATATGTTATCTCTACTTTCTCACTTGAACATTTTGTTGAGAGAAAAATAAGGAAAACATCCAGGTTGAACAAGCTCTTCTTCTAATTACCCACATTATTAAAACAATATTGCTGAGATCACCTGAATTTTTACAATTATTATGAAACTGTTTAGAAATAGCCTAACATCATACAATGAAACACATTTGAACCTGCAAATAAGACAGAAAAAATTAACTGTGAAAGTTGATATAAAGATAATTATTTCCACTTTTGTTTATAGCCATGAATGTGTGATTATACATACAAATGCTCAAAACTATTGGTTTCAAAGCATGAAGAAAATTCCTTCAACTTGCCTTGATTTAGAAATAAACAAATTTGCTGGACACTGTGTTCTCCCTAGAATTTGAAGGGCAATGATGACATTAATGCCATTCTATTGCATGTCAAAGCAATATAAAAGCTGCAAATATCTGACAAAAAAACTCCTATCCCTAAGTGGTAGAAATTATTGAAACCACAGGGCATATAGCACTCTCTCTGTGAACTTTTATCAGGGAGCTGTTGGAGGCAGGCTTTTTGGAGCAGCCTGTAGCTTACCCCTCAATTCATGCTGGTCAGGTATTTTACCAAGAGAATTTTGCTTTCAGTATTTATGTGGTGCAGGCAACTGTTTACCTTGGGGCATGCAAGTCAATCTGAGTGCTTCAGAATCCATGTGCCATTGTGGCTTTGTTGCCCATGGAAACAAAGGCTTCTTTGGAGACAGGGAGCTTTGTAAAGGGTGTGGCGGAGTATAATTTCATCAACTCTGGTCATTGCCCTATTTGAAGGTGTTTTGCAGCATAAAGAACACACACAAAAAATTGCACAGGATTTTAATGTTTTGTAATGATTTTAAAACTTGCTTTTAAGATTTCCAAATTGTATATAGTAATAGTTCCACTTTCCTTTAAAGAAATTGTTCCTAATTAGAGTAAACATTCAACTAGGAATGACTTACATACTTTCTCCTACCTCAGCAAAGAGAGTAAAAGCATTGATGCTAATTCTAGCTAGCTAACATGTAGGGGAGGGCTTTCAGAATGTGTTATTAAGAAGAAAGCATTAGGTATAGATTAAGCCAGGACCACAACCCATGTTTTAAAATGTCATGAAAATGGCTTGGACTAGAATTTCACAAATGTCTCGTGTCTTTCACCTGACATTCAAAATATAAATTAAATCTTATTATGGATTTCATTAATAAACATTTGTGGGGGACTAGCAGCTTGATATTTCCAGTAGCCTTGTTATTAACTCATTTTTTTTTAGCCCAAAATTGAGTAGAAGGTGAATTGCAAAAGAAGATAGAGAATGAGGGACCACTGAGGACAGTACAGCAATAATCTGCTGAGTAATGCAGAAGACAAATGGGACCAGAATGGAAAAGAGGAAGAAGAGGAGATTTGTATTTCTTGCTCACTTCATTTTTATCAAGCTCGGGGCCAGAAACTACATAAGTTATCTCATGCAACCATCCTACTAACTCTGTGAGGCAGATATCACTATCCCCATTTTAGAAACTGGGTAATTGAAAGAAGTGAACATACAATCAGTAGGTGTCTGAAAAAATATGTGGGAGAAGGAAACCAAATTGTCAAAACTCTGAATTTTCTCTCTGAATCAGATTATATCTATCTTTTTTCTTTTTTTTTTTTTAATTTTCATTTTTAATTTTAAGTTCCAGGGTACATGTACAGGATGTGCAAGTTTGTTACATAGGTAAATGTGTGCCATAGTGATTTGTTGCACCTATAAATCCATCATGTAGGTATTAAACCCAGAATGTGTTAGCTATTTTTCCTAATGCTTTCTGCTTTCCCTCCCTTCTGAAGGTGTCTACCTCTGACAGGCCGCATGTTCCCCTTCTTGTGTCCATGAGTTCTCATTGTTCAGCTCCCACTTATAAATGAGAACATGTGGTGTTGGGTATTTTATTCCTGCATTAGTTTGCTGAGGATAAGGGCATCCAGCTCCCTCCATAGCCCTGCAAGGGACCGAATCTCATTCCTTTTTATGGCTGCATACTTTTCCCTGGTGTATACGTGGGCATTTGGGTTGATTCCATGTCTTTGCTATTATGAACAGTGCTGCAGTGAACATACATGTGCATGTAGCTTCATAATAAAACGATTTATATTCCTTTGGGTATATACTAGTAGCAGGATTCCTACTACTGGTAGTAGTCAAATGGTATTTTTGCCTCTAGGTCTCTGAGGAATGCCACGCTGTCTTCCACAATAGCTGAACTAATTTAAATTCCCACCAACAGTGTACAAGGATACCTATTTCTCTGCAACATCGCCAGCATCTCTTGTTTGTTGACTTTTTAAGAACTGCCATTCTGACTGGTGAGAGATGATATCTCACTGTGGTTATGGTTTGCATTTCTCTAATGATTGGCATGTTGAGTATTTTTTTTTCATATGTTTGTTGGCCACATGAATATCTTCTTTCAAGAACTGTCTGTTCATTTTCTTTGCCCACTTTTTAATAGGGTTGTTTGGTGTTTTCTTGTAAATTTGTTTGAGGTCTTTGTAGACTCTGGATATTAGATTTTTGTCATATGGATAGATTGCAAAAATTTTCTCCCATTTTGTAGGTTGCCTGTTTGCTTTGATGATAGTTTCTTTTGCTGTGCAGAAGCTCTTTAGTTTAATTAGACCCCATTTGTCAACTTGTACATTTGTCGCAATTGTTTTTGGAGATTTCAATCATGAAATCTTTGCCCATGTCTATGTCCTGAATGGTATTGCCTAGATTTTCTTCTAGGGATTATATAGTTTTAGGTTTTGCATTTAAGTCGTTAATCCATCTTAATTTTTGTATAAGGTATAAGGAAGGAGTCTCATTTCAATTTTCTTCATATGGCTAGCCAGTTCTGCCAGCACCATTTATTAAACAGGGAATCATTCCCCCATTACCTGTTTTCGTTAGGCTTGCCAAAGAACAGACGGTTGTAGATGTGCAGTCTTATTGCTGAGTTCTCTACTTGTTCCTATTGCTCTATGTGTCTGTTTTTGTACCAGTACCATGCTTTTGGTTACTGTAGCCTTATAGTATAGTTTGAAGTCGGGTAGTGTGATGCCTCCAGCTTTGTTCTCAAGGATTGTTTTGGTTACACAAGGTCTTTTTTGGTTCCATAAAATTTTTTAAATACTTTCTTCTAATGCTGTGAAGAATTTCAGTGGTAGTTTAATGTGAATAACATTTAATCTATAAATTTCTTTGGCCATTATGTCCATTTTTACAATATTGATTCTTTCTATCCATGAGCATGGAATGTTTTCCTATTTGTTTGTGCCCTCTCTGATTTCCTTGAGCAGTAGTTTGTAGTCATACTTGAAGAAGTTCTTCATTTCCCTTGTTAGCTGTATTCCTAGTATTTTCTTCTCTTTTAGCAATTGTGAATTAAGAGTTCATTCACGATTTGGCTCTCTGCTTGTCTGTTGTTGGCATATAAGAATGCTTATGACTTTTGCACATTGATTTTTGTATCCTGAGACTTTGCTGAGTTGCTTAAGAGACACTGTTCCAAAATCTCTGAGACACAGCTAAAGCAGTGTTAAGAGGAAAATTTGTAGCACTAAATGCCCATATCAAAAAGCTAGAAAGATCTCAAACTGACATGCTAACATCACAACTAAAAGAATCAGAGAACCAAGGCAAGCAAACCCCAAAGTTTACAGAAGACAAGAAATAACTAAGCTCAGAGTGGAACTGAAGGAGATAGAGATAAAAAAAAAAAAAACCCTTCAAAAAACTCAATGAATCCAAGAGCTGGTGTTTTGAAAAAAATAATAAAATAGACCACTAGCTAGGCTAATGAAGAAGAAAAGAAAGGAGAATCAAACAGACACAATAAAAAGATGATGAAGAGGATATTAACTCTAACCCCACAGAAATACAAACAACCATCCATGAATACTGTAAACACCTCTATGCAAATAAACTAGAAAGTTTAGAAGAAACTGATACATTCCTGGATACATACATCCTCCCAAGACTGAACCAGGATGAAGTTGAATCCCTAAATAGACCAATAACAAGTTCTGAAACTGAGGCAGTAATAAATAGCCTACAAACCAAAAAAAAAGAAAGAAAGAAAAAAAAAAGCCTAGGACCCAGTGGATTTTTATAGCTGAATTCTACCAGAGGTACAAGGAGGAGCCCTTACCACTTCTTCTGTAACTATTCCAAACAATTAAAAAGGAGAGATTCCTCCCTAACTCATTTTATGAGGCCAGCATCATCCTGACACCAAAATCTTGCAAAGATACAACAAAAAAAGAAAACTTAAGGCCAATATCCCTGATGAACATTGATGCAAAAATTCTCAATAAAAGATTGGCAAACAGGATAGTAGTGGTGCCTCATGCCTGTAATCCCAGCACTTTGGGAGGCCAAATGGGCAGATCATGAGGTCAGGAGTTCAAGACCAGCCTGGTCAACACAGTGACACCCTGTCTCTACTAAAAATACAAAAATTACTTGGGCATGGTGGCAGGAACCTGTAATTCCAGCTACTTGGGAGGCTGAGGCAGAAGAATCGTTTGAATTTGGAAGGCAGAGTTTACAGTGAGCCGAGATTGCACCATTGCACTCCAGCCTGGGTGACAGGGACAGAGTGAGACTGTCCAAAAATAAATAAATAAATAGTACTGGCAAACCAATTCAGCAGCACATTAAAAAGCTTATCCACCATGATCAAGTCAGCTTCATCTCTGGGATGCAAGGTTGGTTCAACATACACAAATCAATAAACGTGATACATCACGTAAACAGAACTAAAGACAAAAACCACATGATTATCTCAATAAATGCAGAAAAGGTCTTTGATAAAATTCCACATTCCTTCGTGTTGAAAACTGTCGATAAACTATGTATTGAAGGAACCTACCTCAAAATAATGAGTCATTTATGACAAACTCACAGCCAATATTACACTGAATGGGCAAAAGCTGGAAGCATTCCCCTTGAAAACTGGAACAAGTCAGGGATGCCCTCTCTTACCATTCCTATTGAACATAGTATTGGAAGTTCTGGCCAGGACAATTAGGCAAGAGAAAAAAATAAAAGGTATTCAAATAGGAAGAGAGGAAGTCAAATTGTCTTTGTTTGAAGGTGATACGATCTTATAGTTAGAAAACCCCATCATCTCATACCTATCTTTACATTGGTATAAGTATATTACTTAGGGCATGGATGATATTTAAGAAATACTATAATCAGTATTTTTTTTTCAATGAATCATGTCTTTCACTGAAACTGAAAATATGTTCTAGTCACACGCTTGGGCCTGGTGGAGATTGGGTTGTAAGAACTCTGGTTTACTATTGTTTCTTAAACATCTTTGTAATTGGATATGACTTCACTTGAGATTTAGTTTCCATATCCACAAAAGAAACAGAGTAAATCTTTCCCTATTGTATATAAAAAAGATATCTATAAGAACAATAAAGCAAAAATAAAACTTTATTTTCCTGTTAAATATATATATGAGATACATTTATGAGATATATATATATATGAGATACATTTATGAGAGACACACACACACACACACACACACACACATATCTCAGTAGGGTGTTGTGCCTTACTGAGAAACCAACAGGGGTAAATATGGAAGCTTTTGCGTTACCCATCCCTCAACCTCAGGTAACATAGCTCATGACTCCAAAACAGACATCTTCCTTCTCCTTGAGGAGAGGAGAGGGAAGAGTACGGAGGACTCTGTCTTGCAGTTTAGAGACCAGGTTAGCTACAGGAAGATAGAGTACCAGACAGGGTCATAAGGCCCTCATTCCATATCCTAGCTCCCAGATATTTCTAGACACATCCTAGGTCAGAAGGGAACCCACTTCCTTGAAAAAAAGGACTCAGTCATGGCAAAATCCATCACTGACTAAAAAGTGATGGATTTTGACTGAAGAAACCTTGAGCACTGAAGAATCACTAATGATATCCAGGTAGTATCATCATGGACCATTGGTGGGACTCAGATTTACTGGCTTCAGGTGAGAACCAGCACGTTTTGAATCACTGTAGTGTATACAGTGAGACACTCCTTCTGCTTCAGAAAAGCAGAGGGAAAAGTAAAGCAGATTTTGCCTTGTACCTTAGATACTAGCTCAGCCACAGTCGGATAGAGCACCAAGTGGGCAATTGAGTTCGTAATCCAGATCTTGGCTCTTGAACAGCATTCCTGGACCTGTCCTGAGCCAGACGGGAGCTCACTTCCCTGAAGGGTGAGCCCTAGGCCTAGCAGCATTCACCATAAGCTGACTGAAGAACCATTGGTCCTTAACTGAACATTGGCTGTAGCCTGGCAACACTCCCCATGGGTATGTGTTGGTGGTGGCTGTAGACTGAGGCTCCTCTGCCTATGAAAAGCGGAAGAAAGAGTGAGAAGGATTGTGTCTCATGGTTTGAGTGCCAGCTCAGCCACAGGAGACTAGAATACCAGATAGATTTCTAAGGTGATTTTTTTTTTTTTTTTGGTAAGTCCCTGGCTCTTGGATGACATCTCTGGAACCAGCCAGGTCTGGGGAAATCTCACCATCCTGAAGGGAAGGAAACAGGCATAGCTGGCTTAGCCACCTGCTAATGGAGAGCATTACGGCCTTGAACAAATATAAGCGACAGTCAGGTAGTGGTTACAGAGGGCCTTGGGTAAGAATCAGTGCTGTACTGACTTCAGGTCTGACCCAGCACAGTCCTAGTATTGGTGGCTACAGAAATATGGGTGTCACCTCACCGCCAGCTCCAGGTAGCTTAACACAGAGAGAGAGAGAAAGAGAGAGTAGGGAGTTGAAAGAGGAGACCCCATCTGTCTGGGAGACAGTAAGAAAGAGAACAATTGTCTCTGGCTCATAACCCAGAGAATTCTTCTGGATCTTTTTCAAGACCATCAGGATGGTTCCTCTATGAGTCTGAAAGAACCACAGCATTACTATGCCTGGAGTACTCCCTAATGCAGACATGGCTTATATCACAAAATCCAAATTCTTTTGAATACCTGAAAATTCCTTTCAAGAATCAGGGACACATACACGATCAGACAGTGAAGACTACAATAAATACCTAACACTTCAGTGCTCAGGCACCAACGATCATCTGCAAGCATCAAGATTACCCAGGAAAACAGGAAAACATGAGCTTACCAAACAAACAAAACATAGCACAAGGGCTCAGTCCTGGAGAAAGAGAGGTATGTGACCTTTCAGATGGAGAATTCAAAATAATTGTTTTGAGGAATCTCCAAGAAATTCAAGATAGAGAAGGAATTCAGAATTCTACCAGATGAATTTAAGAAAGATATTGAAATCACTGAAAAGAACCAAAAAGAAATTTTGGAGTTGAAAAATGCAACTGACATTCTGAAGAACGCATCAGAGTCTCTAAATAGGAGCATTGATCAACAAGATAAAAGAAGTGGTGAGCTTCAAGACAGGCTATTAGAAAACACACAACTAGAAGAGACACAAACAAAAACACAAAGAATAGAAAACAATAAAGCATGCCCGCAAGATCTACAAAATAGTCTCCAAAGGGCAAATCTAAGAGTTATTGGCTTGAAAGGGAAGGTAGAGAAAGAGATAGGGGTATAAAGTTTATTCAACTTCCCAAACCTAGAGAAAGATATCAATACCCAAGTAAAAAAAGGTTACAGATCATCAAGCAGGATTAATGCTAAGACCACCTCAAGACATTTAATAATCAAATTCCCAAAAGACAAAGATAAATAAAAAGATTCTAAAAGCAGCAAGAGAAAAGAAACAGATAACATACAATGGAGCTCCAATACATCTGGCAGCACACTTTTCAGCAGAAACCTTACAGGCTAGGAGGGAGTGGCATAACATAGTTAAAATGCTGAAGAAAAAAAAATTTACCCTAGAATAGTGGTGAAAATATCTTTCAAACATGAAGGAGAAATAAATATTTTCCAAGACAAACAAAAGCTGAGAGATTTCATCAACACAAGATGTGTCCCACAAAAAATGCTAAAGAGTGTATCTCAGTCAGAAAGAAAATGACATTAGTGAGAAATAAGAAACTATCTAAAGGTGCAAAACTCACTGCTAGTAGTAAGTACACAGTTAAAACACAATATTATATAACACTTATAGCTGTGGAGTGTAAACTACTCTTATTTTAAGTAGAAGGGCTAAAAGATGAACCAATTAAAAATAATAACTACAACTTCTTTACAACACACAGTACAAAAAGATATAAATAGGAATGACAAAAAACTAAAAAGAAAGTGAATAAAATTAAAGTTTACAATTTTATTAGTTTTCTTTTTGCTTGCTTGTTTATGTAAATAGAGTTAACTTGTTATTAGCTTAATATAATGGGTAGTAAGATATTATTTGGAAGTCTCATAACAAGTTCAAATGAAAACTTATACAACAGATACACAATGAATGAAAAGCAAAAAATTAAATTGCACCACCAGAGAAATTTACCTTTAATAAAAGGAAGACAGAAAGGGAGAAAAGACCATAAAACAACCAGAAAACAAATAACAAAATGGCAGGAATAAATCCTTACTTATCAATAATAACAATAAATGTAAATGCACAAAAGGCTCCAATCAAAAGCATAGCGTGGTTGAATTAATGAATAAAAAAGACCCAATGTTCTGTTGCTTACAAGAAACACACTTCACCTATAAATATACACAAAGACAAATAATAAAGGAGTGGAAAAAGATATTTCAGGTCAATGGAAACCAAAATCAGCAGGAGTAGCTACACTTAGACAAAATAGATTGCAAGCAAGAAGAGACAAAGAAGTTCATTAAATAATGATAAAGTGGTCAGATGAGCAAGAGGATATAACAATTGTAAATACATATGCACCCAACAGTGGAGTACTCAGATATATAAAGCAAATGTTATTAAAACTAAAGAAAGAGATGTACTCTAATACAATACTAACTGGAGACCAACATCCCACTTTCAGCATTAGATAGATCTTCCAGACAGAAAATGAATAAAGAAATATTGGACTTAATCTGCACTGTAAACCAAATAGATCTAATAGATATTTATACAACATTTCATTCAATGGCTACAGAAAACACATTCCTTTTCTAGCACATGGATTATTCTCAAGGATAAGTCCCATGTTAAGTCACAAAATAGTTGTAAAACATTCAAAAATTTAAGTAACATCAAGCATCTTCTCTGACCACAATAGAATAAAAGTAGAAATCAATAATAAGAGGAATTTAGGAAACTATACAAATAACTTGAAAATTAAACAATATGCTTCTGGATGACCAGCAGGTCAATGAAGAAATTAAGAAGGAAAATGAAAAATTTCTTGAAACAAATGATAATGCAAACAACATGCAAAATACAGTGGGATACAACAAAAGTAGTACTAAACTATAATTAGTAATACAGCTATAAGTGTCTACATCAAAAAAGAAGAAGAACTCTAAATAAATGTTTTAATGAGTTATCTTAAACAAATACAAAAGCAAGAACAACTCAAACCCCAAATTAGTAGAGTAAAAGAAATAATAAAGATAAAAAAGAATAATAAAGAAATAATAATAAAGAAAATCATAGCAGAAGTAAATGAAATTAAAATGATGGAACAATACCAAAGATCAACAAAACCAAAAGCTGGTTTCTTCGAAAGATAAACAAAATGGACACACATTTAACCAGAGTGACTAAGAAAAAAAGAAAGAAGACCCAAATAAATAACATTAGAAATGAAAAAGGAAACTTTGCAACTGCAGAAATTAAAAGGATCGTTTGTGGCTACTATGAGCAACCATATGCCAACAAATTGGAAATTCTAGAAAAAAATTGATAAATTCCTAAACATATGCAACCTACCAAGATGAAACCATGAAGAAATCCAAAACCTGAACAGAGCAATAACACGTAACAAGATCACAGTCATAATAAAATATCTCTCAGTAACAAAATGCCAGGAACCTGAGGGATTCGCTGCTGACCTCTATCAAATGTTTAAAGTAGAGCTAATACCCATATTAATCTATTATGATAATTTTATGTTAAATATCAAATTAAACTATTCTGAAACATAGAGAAGGGAATACTTCCAAACTCATTCTATGAGGCCAGCATAACTCTGATACCAAAAGTAGAAAAACACTCTTCTTTATGATTTCCGTTCTTTTGCATTTGCTGAGGAGTGTTTTACTTCCAATTATATGGTCAATTTTAGAATAAGTGCGATGTGATGCTGAGAAGAATGGATATTCTGCTGATTTGGGGTGGAAAGTTCTGTAGATTTTTATTAAGTCCTGAATATCCTTGTCAATTTTCTGTCTCATTGATTTGTCTAATATTGACAGTGGGGTTATAATGTCCTCCACTATTATTGTGTGGGGGTCTAAGTCTCTTTGTAGATCTCTAAGAACTTGCTTTATTAATCTGGGTGCTCCTGTATTAGGTGCATATATATTTAGGATAGTTAGCTCTTCTGTTTTCATTGATCCTTTACCATAATGTAATACCCTTCTTTGTCTTTTTTGATCTTTTTTGGGCAAAAGTCTGTTTTATCAGAGACTAGGATTGCAAAATGGAATCTGATTAAACTAAAGAGCTTCTGCATAGCAAAAGAAAGTATCATCAAAGTGAGCAGACAATCTAGAGAATGGGAGAAAATTTTTGCAATCTATCCATCTGACAAAGGGCTAATATCCAGAATCTACAAAAACATAAACAAATTTACAAGAAAAAAACAAACAACCCCATCAAAAAGTGGGTGAAGGATATGAACAGACACTTCTCTAAATAAGACATTTATGTGACCAACAAACATATGAAAAAAAGCTCATCTTCACTGGTCATTAGAGAAATGCAAATCAAAACCACAATAAGATACCATCTCATGCCAGTTGCAATGGCGGTCATTAAAAAGTCAAGAAACAGATGCTGGAGGAGATGTGGAGAAATAGGAACTCTTTTACACTGTTGGTGGGAGTGTAAATTAGTTAAACTGTTGTAGAAGACAGTGTGGCGATTCCTCAAGGATCTAGAACTAGAAATACCATTTGAGCCAGCAATCCCATTACTGGTTATATACCAAAAGTATCATAAATCATTCTACTATAAAGACATATGCACATATATGTTTATTGTAGCACTGTTCACAATAGCAAAGGCTTGGAACCAACTCAAATGCCCACCAATGACAGACTGGATAAAAAAAATGTGGCACATATATACCACGGAATACTATGCAGCCATAAAAACGGATGAGTTCATGCCCTTTGCACAAACATGGATGAAGCTGGAAACTATCACTATCAGCAAACTAACACAGGAACAGAAAACCAAACACCACATGTTCTCAGTCATAAGTGGTATTTGAACAATGAGAACACATGGACACTGGGAGGGAAACATCACACAATGGGGCCTGTTGTGGGGTGGGGATAGGGGAGGGATAGTATTAGGAGAAGTACCTAATGTAGATGATGGGTTGATGGGTGCAGCAAACCACCATGGCATGTGTATACTTATGTAACACATCTGTGTATTCTGCACATGTATCCCAGAACTAAAGTATTTAAAAAAAAAAAAAAAAAGCAGAAAAAGACACATCAAATAAAGGAAACTATAGGTCAATATCCCTGATGCATATTAGTGCAAAAATTCTCAACAATATACTAGCAAACTGATTTAAATAATACATTAAAAAGATCATTCATCGTGACCAAGTGGGATTTATCCCAGAGTTGCAAGGATTGTTGAAAATATGCAAATCAATTAATGTGATACATCCTACTAACAGAATTATGGTTAAAAACCATATGATCATGTCAGTTGATGCTGATAAAGCCTTCGATAAAATTCAAAATCCCTTCATAGTAAAAACACTTAAAAAACTGGGAATAGAAGAAATGTATCTCAACATAATAAAAGCCATATGTGTCAGACCCAGAGCTATTGTCAAACTGAAATGGAGTTTGGAGAAAAAACCTGAAATACTTTCCTCCAATATTGGGAACGTGACGAAGATGCCCACTTTTGCCACTGTTATTCAGCATAGTACAGAAAGTACTAAAACTAGAGAAATAAAACATGAGGAAGAAATAAAGTGGCATCCAAACAGAAGAGGAAGAAGTCAAATTATCCTGTTTGCAGGTGATATGAACTTTTATTTGGAAAAACCTAAAGTCTCTACCAAAAACTGTTCAAACTGATAAATAAATACACTCAAGTTTTAGGATAAAAAAATCAACATTCAAAAATCACTAGCATTCCTATATGCTAACAGCAAACAACCTGAAGAAGAAATTGAGAAAGTAATCTCATTTACAGTAGCCACAAATAAAATTGAAAACCTAAGAACTAACTTAATCAAAGAAGTTAAAGATCTCTTTGAAACTCTTTAAAATTATCAAACATTGATTCAAGAGCTTGAAGAAGACAGCAAAAAACGGTAAGATATATCAGGTTCACAGGTTGGCTGAATCAATATGGTTAAAATGTTCATACTCCCAAAGCAATCCACAGATTCAATGCAATGCTAACAAACTACCAATGACATTTTTTGCAGAAATAGAAAAAAAATCCTAAACTTTGTACAGAATCACAAAAGACCTAGAATAGTCAAGCTATCTTAAGCAAAAATAACAAAACTGGAAGAATCACATTACCTGTCTTCAAACTGTGCTACAGAAGTATAGTATCCCAAACAGCATGGCATGGGTGTAAAAATAGATATGTAGAGCAGAGGAATGGAATAGAGAACCCATAAATAAGTTTATGCATCTACAGTGAACTCATTTTTTGATAGAAGTGCCCAGAACACACATTGGGGAAAGAACAATCTTTTCAATAAATGGTACTGGGAGAACTGGATATTCATATGTAGAAGAAAGAAACTAAACCCCGTCTCTTGCCACGTACAAAACTCAAATCAAAATGGATTAAAGACTTAAATATAAGACCTCAAACTATGAAACTATGACAAGAAAACTTTGCGGAACTCTTCAGGACATTGAACTGGGGTAAGATTACTTGAGCTATACCCAACAACCACAGGAAACCAAAGCAAAAATGGACAAATGGGATCACATCAAGTTAAAAAGCTTCCACACAGCAAAAACAAACAAACAAACAAACAAAACAAAACAAAACAAAACAAAAAAATTCAACAAGGTGAAGAGACAACCCACAGAATGAAAGGAAATGTTTGCAAACTACCCACCTGAAAAAGGATTAAAAACCAGAATATATAAGAACCTCAAACAACTCAATAGAAAAAATCTAATAATTGGATTATTTTAAAAACGGGCAAAAGATTCATTAGGCATTTCTCAAAAGAAGAGATACGAATGGCAAACAGGTATACGAAAAGGTGCTGAATATTATTGATCATCAGAGAAATGAAGGTTAAAACTACAATGAGATATCATTTTACCCCAGTTAAAACGGCTTTTATCCAAAAGAAAGGCAATAACAAATGCCGGTGAGGATGTGGATAAAAAAGAACCCTTGTACACTGTTGATGGGAATGTAAATTAGTACAACCACTGTGGAGAACAATTTGGAGGTTCCTCAGAGAACTGAAAATAGAGTTACCATATGATCTAGCAATCTCACTCCTAGGTATATACCAAAAAGAAAGGAAATCAGTATATTGAAGAGATAGATGCATTCCCCTGTTTATTGCAGCAGTATTCACAACAGGCAAGTTTGGATACAACCTAAGTGTTCATTAACAGACAGATTGCAATGAAAATATGGTACATATACACAGTGGAATACTATTCAGCCACACACAAAAAAAGAATGAGAACCTGTCAATCGCAACAACATGAGTCACTTTGTTGAGTGAAATAAGTTATGCACAGAAAGACAAACTTCACATGTTCTCACTTATTTGTGGGAGCTAAATATTGAAATAATTGAGCTCATAGAGAGAGTCAGTAGATGGATGGTTATGAGAGTCTGGGAAGTGTAGTGGGAGGGGTGGGGGAGAAGTGAGGGTAGTTAATCAGTACAAAAAGTAGAAAGAATGAATAAGACCTAGTATTTGCTAGCACAACAGGGTGACTATAGTAAAAAATAATTTAATTGTAAATTTTTTTTCAAATCACAAAATGTGCAAAACTGGATTGTTTGTAACACAAAAAATTAATTTCTGAGGTGATGGATTCCCCAAATATTTGTTGTGTTTATCATAGATTGCCAGCCTGAATAAAAATATCTCATGTAACCAAGAAATACATATACCTATTATGTACTCACAAAAATTAAAATAGAGAATTTTTTATAAAAGAGTGATATGAACTAAGTTTTATCTTTGAAAGCTCACTCTGGCTACAAGATGAAAGATGAATAGGCTGATGAAGTGTGGAAGAAGGGAAATGCTGAAGGTAAAGAGTTGTTAGTTTGGTATTTCACTATTTCATGGTAATGAAAACAAAAGCCTGCTTGAACTCGGTATTAGTTGGTGTCATGCAAAATAGGAAATAGGTTTCGGAGCAATTCAGGAGGAAAGATCAAATAGATTTGGCAATAAATTGTATGTGATGGGTGAGGGATAGGATTCAATGGGAAATGAAAAACTGGAAGGTTGGGTGTACAGTGATGCTTTTTACAAAGCTATGAGATATGGAGAAATAAGAAAATATGGAAGAAAACATGAATTTTCTCAAAAAGAGCCTATTAAATATTAATATTTCTGGAATATCTGACAAGAAATATGTGGCAATAAGTTAGATTGCCCCTACAGAAATCAAGGCTATAGATGTCCTATCTGATATCTACCTACAATATCTCTGTCAGTGTCTACATGTGTATCTCACATGCATACAGGAAATGGGTACAGTAAAAGAGAAGAGGGTAATACCTAAGGAAGCTAAGATTTACAGTAAGAAGAGTGGTATGGTGTGTGAGAATAGAATACAAGAAATCGCCAGTTTAAATGGTATGCAGAAGAGATGTTCATGAGAGAAACTTAGAAGTAGAGGTCAGGTGGTAAGAAGATAACTGGTCTCACAGAAGGCAACTAGGAATTAAGAAAGTCAAAGAGCTTATATATCCACCCTGTGAAATGTATTACTATAGGTCTTTATTTCAGGAATATAAAAGTTTAAATAGGTCTTTTGGTGGTGTATCCTTGCTAGGGCAATTTCAGTCTGTTTGGCACAAAAGTCAAACAACTGCGAGTTGCATGGTAAATGGAAAATGAGGAAGTGGGGACAAGGAGTGCAGACTATCCTTTCATGAAAAGAGGGCAAAAAGGTTGTAACCACAAAGAGGCACAAAGTCAACGTAGCCAAATTTAGGATAGGAGAGAAATGATGATGCTTAGGAGAAAAAAAAAAAAAAAAACCACACACACACACACAATAGAATGAGGAAGTTTAAAATGTTGAGGTGATAGAGTAAAAGATAGAGCAAGATTAGAGGGGACAAGATAAATGGAGTTTCAGAGACAGCAGGGCAGGTGGAATGAGGAGGAGAGATACCTCACCTTTGAGAATAAAACACAGCTACATAGCCTGTAGCTCCAGCTACTAGGGAGGCTAAGTTGAGATTATCATTTAATCCCAGGAAATCAAGGCCAGCCTGAATAACATAGCAAGACCTCCATCTCTCTCTTTACAAGAAAATACACATAAACACAATGTTCAATTCCACTCCTGCCACTTAGAATTGTGACATTAGACAATTTAACAAATCAAATTCTTAATATTATCTCAGCAGATGGGGCAAGTAGTTTAAATAAAGCAAGTAAAGTATGGGATTTAAAATTAATATTAATATTAGATTATAAGTGAACGTGAACAAGATAGAAGGGTGTGTGTGTGTGTGTGTGTGTGTGTGTGTGTGTGATGAAGGAGGAGGGAAGCTAAGGAAAACCACACCTATTTCCACACATGTCTTAATGCTGTCCTTGAGACCTTCTTTCCTTTTGTTCTTCCTCCTGTCCACATTCCATGGCATAGAATGGGGCATGAGGCAGACAAAATATGTGATTCTAGAAATTTCAAAGTTTAGTTCAAAATTTGCTGATAATCTAGTTTGTTCAAGCCATTTCACCAAAGGAGAGTGTAAAAAAAATAAAAATAAATAAAAATAATTAAGCAGAGACCTAGCCCAAAGAAGCTCACGGTCTACAGGGGTAGAGAGGTAAACACATAACACATAAATACCTGAAAGGTAAATACATAGTCACTTAAAGTTATATATTTTTTCTCCTTTACAGTAAAATAGAACTCAACTATTTTAAAACACCACTCTAATGAGATCTTTCGAGCTCTTGAAATGTCATTTGATGTATAGATATATTTGACATACATTAAAGAAGTAACCTAAAAGGTTTGTCAGACCAGAGGAAGT
>NW_012106842.1:1333148-1334574 GCF_000951045.1 Mandrillus leucophaeus
AGAAAAGTGTTCAATGGGAAGCACTTCTCACCTCCAAACAAACCTCTCTGGTGTCTACTGAATGTTGTCCAACTACAAATCAGAGAAAGGTTGAGAGTAATAGCGATTTCTCTGTCCTCTACAGGACAAGCCAGTTGGACTTGACTTATTTGAGAAATACCTCACCACTCACTTCATACGGGTAACCAAAGTACCAAGCATGATGTCTTGTCACAAGCAGAAGGGGTTTTGACATAACATAGCTGGGAAAGGAAAGAGTGGCAACCCAGGGTCGAGTCATATGTTGGGTCAGGTATGTATCTAGAGATATTTGGAGACCCAGGGAAAATTTAATTCAACTTTATAATCTGTTTCACATTTTTTCTCCCCTACTTTTGTTCATTTGTAATTATTCTTACATTATTCAATTTTTTTTTTTTGGCTGATTTTACAGATACACATGGATGTCAAACTCCAGATCCTCCTGCAACAAAATCATTGCTTTTATTTCTTTCTAGACCAATTTGACATTAACTCAACTGGCCTAAATCAATTTGGATTGTATTTAAGACCTGTGGATTAAGTGAATCTTTTTACTGAAATAATCCCAAGTAATAGTCCCATTACAAGTAATGGGGAAAAAAAATCATTCTGTCTTAATCTCTTTACTCTGTATCTCAGTATGTTCTATTTCAGATAGGATCTATAAATAGATATCATGACTAAATATGTATAGGGAGACTGGCTGGTGTGCTGAGCACAGTTTATAATGTTAAAGCTAAAGGGGGCCTTTCCAACAAATTCAAGTATAAGTTCAAATGAGAAAGATCACACATTATTTCCTATTTATTTTTGGTATTTCTCATCCCTAAGAAAGTGGTAGTAACAAGTGGCTATGGAAATATGTGTGAGCATGTGGGTTGACGCATGTGTGTACATATGCACTGAAAAGCAGCGCACATTTTGTTGATCCAGCATGAAGTCTTATAAGGGAGGAGACTATCCATGCTCTTTCAAATAACTCTGTCCGTACTTTTCATACAAGTAGTGAAATAAATCATAATAACTACTTATCACTGATTATTACCTAAAAGCATGTCTTTTTGTTTCTGTGTACTACTTCTTGTTCATTTCCTAGAGAAATTTCAGTGGCTAAGACTTTTATGTCAGAGTCACTTTCTATTAGATAATGCTAACACAAAAACGTTTCTGCCTCTTGTGATAGAAAATTATAAACAGGATCACATGCTAAAGGAAAATAACCCTTATTCACAATTAAAATTTAAATCACTCTACAAACTAAACAAATGCTGGTGTGTTTTTCTAACATTCTTTATGGTAGTGAATACATGGGTCAGAAAACAGTATGACTTTTAGATTAACAAAAGTATTAAAATAACAAGTTCTAAGATGCAATCAGTAACACATTGAGGAATTTTTGTACCAG
>NW_012106842.1:1334624-1356941 GCF_000951045.1 Mandrillus leucophaeus
AAAAAAAAAAAAAAAAAGGCAAAGAATAACAAACTAGAAAGGGCTGGTTTACACACACACACGCACACATATGCACATACGCACACTTAATTCTCAACCACGGACCCAAGAACAGCAAGCTATTTCAAATTGTATATGTATATTCTCACTCCATCCCTTTAAAATGTCCTTTCATATCTGGATCTCAGCTTCCTCTTTGCTTCACTTTTCTTTAGATTATAATATATTTATATTTCTATACCTGGTACAGATTATGTTAGCATATTCATCTGGAATTCTATGAGTGTAGCTGCGTGACCACAGATGCTTGATAATAAAATGGGGTAGTGGGACTTCATAAAAGTAACAGATACTATTCAATGAGAAGACCAAGGAGGGCTGTGATGGTAGAAGCTAGAAGGCTCGGTTAGGATTGCCATGGCTATCACATGGCACCTTAGCTATGCTTGCTTCAGAGTCCACTTTTCTTCCCATTTCAACATCAAGTAGCTGAAACAGGCTTAAACCAGTTTTTCTGTTCTGGCTGCTGAGCCAAAGGGACAGGAAATCATTAAAGGGAAAACATTTCTAGCAAAGGTCACTTTAATAGAAAATTACATCAATCACTTTGAAGAAAAAAAGTACATTTCAATTGATGTCATCCATCCATAGGATAACATCCGTTTCACTTTCTGACTTGAGTTTTTAAAAGTTAGTCTAACTCTCGAAACAAGTGCATTAAAAATTAACCATACCTTCAACAGCAATTTCAATCATTCGAAAGGGAAGAGATGGTTATTAGCTATTTCATGTCAGAAGCTAAATGGTTACCTACTTAGAAGGGGAAGAGAATTTTTTTAAATGTACTCCCAATGGAATGCTAAAAGGAGCAAATCTTTCTGAGCAAGAAGATCAAGTGTTTACTTCTTAAGCATACTTTCTTCCATGATTGAAATTTAGTAATGCACATCTTAAGTATATTGAAAATTTTTTTCTCACTATATGTCGTAAGCATATGCCATTTGCTTCCTGAAAATATCTTATTTAATTTGGTTGTGTGTGTGTGTAAGAAAGAAAGAAAGAGGGAGGGAGGGAGGGAGGGAGGGAGGCAGGGAGGGACGGGGAGTGAAAGAGGAAGAGAAAAAAGTGAAGAAGAAGAAGAGGGAAAGAAAATTTACAAAAAGTCTAGTAAATGACAAGTACAAGTGCTGCAATTGTTTTTGGTTCTCCCTCAACTCTACTAGAAGGGTTTCTTCAGTCTGCTGGCCTGAAATGCCCATGCTTCAAGCCAGACCCTTTTCCGGTTTATATGATTATTTAACATCCTACTAATGTTTCTGATCTATACAATGCCTGAAATAGTTTCTCAATAATCTCTTATTTTAAAAGTATGTAGAACATATAAGACTCATATTAAACTACAGGTTTATTATGTAGGCAAATCTTTAGACTTGGTTCTACCTGAATGATCCACCTTAAGAAGCCTGGGTGTCCCTGGCTCCCAGGCTACACACATATTCCTGGTCTCTGATCCTTTCTTTCCCTTACAGGCAACTGTAGCACAGTCTGTGCACCAAAACTGGGAAAGCATTTGTTTAAAATCTAAGAACAACATCTATATGCTCCATTGCAGTGCTTCTTATAGGGTCCTCCGACTAGCAGCCCCAGCCTGGGACGACTCAGGCTTCATCTCAGACCTACCAAGTTAGCAACTCTAGAATTGGAGCCCAGCAACCCGTGCATGATTAAGTTCCTCATGTGATTCGGATGCACACTAAAGTCTGAGAATCACTGCCCCATTGGAATCAAATACAGAATGATTGCCACTTTTCTCTTCTCTACCCAATAACCCTGAGCCCCTTCACTTGATAAAAATGAAACGGTTTATTTGACAAAATATGCTGGTAGAAATGGACAGAGGTTCTAGGGCTCAGTTAAAAGTTGTCTTGCATTGGCATAGGTTGCTTGTTTCACAAGGCCAGGTTCAGGGAAGTCAGCAGGCCAGTGGCCATCAGAGGCATACCCCTATCAGATATGAGTGGATTTAATCCATGAAGTAAGTCTCTTTAACAGTGATATGGAAGCATATTAATTATCATCTGGCAGGATATAAATTTCCCCAAGGATGGCCTGACTCTTCATATTCTCACTACAATGGTTTTGTCTGAAAACCATTGACGCAGATAGATTAAGCCAGAAAAAATGAGTTCATATTTCTATTATCATAGGGAGATGAAGGCAACTGGTAATAACAATGACCTCCTAGAATTTGGTGGTTACTAATCTCCTCAACTGGAGCAGATTTCTCATAATTTCTACTTGCTCTGTAAACTAATATATTTTTCATTGCAAGTCCCATTTTCATTCTATTTTGTCATGGAGATCCTTGCATACAAGAGCCTGTCCTTTTATCAGTTATGAGAAATCTTACTCAAAATGTCTTCTCTTTAGTATTTGGGTTATTTCCCTACTCTAGATATTTATGCTTTAGCGAGCTTACTCAAATGTTTTCTCTTTTGGTATTATTTTAGGCCAAAAGGCGAACATGTCAAAAAGTGTCAGCAGAATAATCACATATCCATCAAAAGAAAAACTCTTGTTTCAGTAATTTTTTATATTATAAAATAATATGAAATGCTATTGATAATCTCCAGACCAAAGACTTATTGAAATATATGCTACAGTGGGATTGTATTGGTTTTTCTGGGGATGTAAAAGCATATGTTTTAGCATGCTGAACTGAGCAATATCATTCCCCGAAATAACTTCTGTTTTTAAATCTGTTTACCAGAATTTGGAAGGCAACACTACATTTGAATTTCAAACAAATGGAAATTCCAGTTTGGAAGCTAAAGGAGATACAGAGCCTTGGCTTCTTTGTCTCTTAGGATCTAATCCAGTACCACCTTGTTTCTACTAGTAACAAGGGAGAGAATAATGAGGACTACACTATATTTTTGTTGTTGAATTATTTTCAATTAGCAGATATCTCAAGACTTTAAATAGATAGTACCTTCCAGGTCTCTAAACTTGATGTGCAAAGATTCATTTTCATTGGCATAATGGTGAGAACATTGGCCATCAGGGGAGTCCACTTTCCAGGTTACTCCTACAGCTCCTAAAATCCAAATATGTATGGCAGAGATAATAAGTTATGTTTATGAATGTTGGACAAATCTCCTTTCTACCACTAAATAAGTAGCTGTAGACTTTAACCAAGGTAGACTAGGGAGTTCTTGCATCATTGATGTAACCATACCAGGTTCATTTCCCACTACACGGTATAGCAATATACTGAGACACCGAGTTGCAGCAGAGAAAGAGGTTTAATTGTAGGGCAGCCGCCTGAGCAAATAAGAGGAAACTACTAATCTGCCTCCCTGAGGAGTTTGGGGTTAGGAATTTTAAGAGGTTTGGACAGCTAGTCGGCAAAGGTATAGAGACTGTTGATTGGTCGAAGAGTGAAGTCATGGGACCAGGAGATGAAGAAACTATATTCTTATGCTGATTTGGTTCCACTGTAAGTGGCCTTCAAACTGGTTGGCAGCAGCTGTTCCACCAGAATTCTGGATTTGAAAAATATCTTAATAATTCTTAAACAAAAGCCTAGTGATTCTAACATCACAGATCTTATCAATAGGAGCAAGGGAATTCTAAATGCTCGGTATCTAGAGCTACTTGACTTTTGGTTAAGAAGCAACTATAGGGAAGTGGGCCAAAGCGCAGCCTGCTTAATGATTTATTATAACCATATTTCTGTCTAGAACCCAGAATGCAATTATTGTCAACCCTGTGAGGATGGTTTTATTGTCTTTCTCCAACTGTTAACTTATGTATATGTGAGCTATAGCCATGGTCTGTCTTCAGGTTAACTCTTATTTCCAACCTTTGGCAATATGTCATAAATTTTGGATTATGTCCTATAACAATATAGGGAGCCCTGTTTTCTGGAAAATAGGCTTTTCAAAAACATTTTAGTGTACCAGTCATGTTGGGAAAAAAAAAAAAAGAAACTGCCAGAATAAGTCAGTATTCTCTCTTTATGAAAAGATAATGCCATCAATTGAACCCACTGGAAGAGCTTAGCAAATTCCTCAGCATAACTTTTTGAACTGTAAGGAGAAACTCTCTCTAGTGGAAATTCCCATAATTCTAGTACAGATGGTGTATGTTTTTCTTCCCTCTACACCCATCCACCAATGCCTTTGGGGAAACAAGATAGCGTGAGAAAACAGCTATCAGCTGAACATTAGTCTACTTAACTTGACATTAGATAAAAGATTGAATTACCTAAAACAGAATCTTCTATTCCATAGGGAAATTCAATGTCCTTAACATTCTTGGACAACTAAGCCTTAGGATTTAAAATATAGTGCTCCAACAACAACAACAACAACAAAAAAAACCTTCACTTTCCTTGAAATTATACTGAGAAATATCTACATATATAAATAAGTAAATATTTTTAGTAAGTTTAGTATGGAAGGAGGGTATACCTCTGGCTTTCTTCCCTTTCTTAATTTCTTCATCTTTTGTTCTAGCTCCTAAGAACCACATTTACGTAAGGAAATTCATGAAAACAGACTTTTTAAGTGTTGTCACATTCTCACTCAGAAATAAATTAAAAGTAAAATCATTATTTATGCTCAAAAATCCTAGCATGGTTAGATAAAATTCTGAGATATTATTATTTTTCTGTCCTGTATTATTTCCCTTTTGTTCCCTTTGGCAGTTAGCTGGCTCTGTTCCACATTGCCTTAGGGTATGTGTGTGATAAGTCAGAAGGTTAAAGTGACATTATAGAGTTTTTAGCTTTTGTTTCTAAAAATTTGAAACCAGAGTAAAAATAATATATGAAAGATAGAGGTGATTAAAAGTGGACCCTAGAGTCAGCACATCTCCAAAATCTCACTTTGCCCTTTAAGAGCTGTGTGACCTTGAGAAAATTATTTAAGTCTGTTCCTCAGTGTCTCATCTGCTAAATAGAAATAATGATAGTATTTCTCTCATAAAGGTGTTTTAATATTCAGTGAGCTACTATATGTAAAATGATTAAATCATGCTTTAAAACTGTAATGATAATAATTGACATTTATTGAGCACTTACTGAGCCAGGCAGTGTTCTAAGATACATAGCAATTCATGTAACACACAAAGGAGCTCTTTGCTATAGATATTATACCACCACCACCATCATCATCATCCTTAAACAAATGAGGAAATAATGACATACCACGGTTTGTTTGCTGTGGGTTTGACAAACGACTGTGATTGGATGTCTCCATTCCATGCTGCAGGTTGGATTCAGGATATCTCCAAGTGTTTCTTTATTCTCCTTGGAACAATTGCTACCTAAACTCTATGCCTCTCATGGTGAACCATAAGAACACAAGAGGAAAAGTCACATCTCAATAGCACATTTAAAGTCTGCATGTGTCCCACCCCATCATCAATACAAGTATCAAAGAATGAGAAAGTAAACTCTGATCACCATCAAGACATAACAAGAGTGGGGATGAATAATGTTAATGAGAAAAAGAGAATGAGAATTGAAAGCAGTAATCTAATCTACAGTAATACTATAGTCTAATAGAGAAATTAGATATGCAAAGATATATTTATAATATGATACAGTGGAGTCGCATTTAAGGTGAAGGTTAAAGTATAAAATCAGTGAGTCAGAGAAAAATTATGTATAGTTAAAAATGTTCCAGAAAACCCTTAAGGAACATACCTCATTAAAGATTGAATTTTGCATTAAACCCTGTTTCAGTTAGGTTTTCTTCAGTGTTGAAACAGATCATTATTCTATTGTTGATCATCACATCAAGCATAAGACTCTGTATAGGGAGCCATGTTGAATGAACTTAATGTGATGGCAAGATTTCAGTTCCTAAGACATAGGTGATTAAGAACAACTTAGAGGACCAGTGTAGAAACTCACGCTCTAAGAGCATTTATTTTGGATGGAACAGGATATAACTGGGATCTATAAAATCACCATCTATTTAAAATCCCACTTTCTCTCTCTCTCTCTCGCCAATCTCCATCCGTGCACATTTAGTTGAATTTGTCTTATTAAGTGAATGTTTAATGCAATTGCTGGAGGCATACTGGAAGAAGAAATGCTATGAACTGTACCACAAATCCATCTTACAAGAGAAAAAGCCTATAGATACTCAGTGCATGCCTGCAATGATAAGACACTTGGATTGCATACACTACGTGGATGAAAATTTAGCTGAAACTGAAAAATTGGTTGGGATTTAAATAGACAGACATATGAGGTAAGGGGTTTGCAGGCGGAGAGAATAGTTAGAGCAAATGCACAGAGGCAGGAAAATTAAACAACTGAGACTAATCCCAATTCATAATAAGCTAAAGAATAAAAGTCAAGAATCAATTACCAGGGGGTTATTTTTACTGAAATATGTAATGTCATTCAGAGCTGATATTTACAATGGTAGAACACTGTTAGCAAAGGAATTTGTTTAAACAATCATTAGGCCAAATTCTCTTTAATTTTCAAAATAACAGTTTTAACAATGGTTTAGGAAATTATTTTTAAAGTAATACCTTCATTTAATAAATAGTCTTTGAATCATTGTAAAACCTAACAATGTGTCATC
The DNA here is from genome assembly GCF_000951045.1 of Mandrillus leucophaeus. Classification (NCBI taxonomy): domain Eukaryota; kingdom Metazoa; phylum Chordata; class Mammalia; order Primates; family Cercopithecidae; genus Mandrillus; species Mandrillus leucophaeus. The sequence goes on from NW_012106842.1 coordinate 1,341,233, forward strand.
TGTTTAAATTAAATTAAAATGAATTGATTGAATAACAGATAACATTACAACAATAAAATATTAGGTTTGAAATAACTGAGAAACCAACTGTGGCATTAGAATTATAAATTGTAAGTTAACTTTTTAAAATTATAATTACTATTTCATGGTCAAATATAGAGAGGGCTACTTGTATACCACTCAAATTGAGGCATATAAATAAAAGCCAGTATATCTATATAATTTGTACTTTAGCTAACATGTACATATAACTCTGCATTTCTCCAATCTTCCAGGTGAATAATATTCCAAAATCTTTAAAAATTTCTCTTTTAAGAATTTTTTAATTCTTAAACACTTTAAAGTTTTTTGTTGTTGTTGTTGTTGTTGTTGTTGTTTTTCAGACGGAGTCGCGCTCTGTCGCCCAGGCTGGAGTGCAGTGGCCGGATCTCAGCTTGCTGCAAGCTCCGCCTCCCGGGTTCACGCCATTCTCCTGCCTAAGCCTCCCGAGTAGCTGAGACTACAGGCGCCCGCCACCTCGCCCGGCTAGCTTTTTGTATTTTTTAGTAGAGACAGGGTTTCACCCTGTTAGCCAGGATGGTCTCGATCTCCTGACCTCGTGATCCGCCCATCTCGGCCTCCCAAAGTGCTGGGATTACAGGCTCGAGCCACCGCGCCTGGCCAAGTTTTTTTAAAATTAAATTTCTTTGAGCATTTCGATGGGTGGATATCATGCACTATTAAAATATGTATAATTTATATGAATAATATACCACATAAAGCTATTTAACTGATAATATAATAAATATGCTTTGATATGGTTTGACTCTGTGTCCTCACCCAAATCTCAGATTGAATTGTAGTTCCAAGTGTTGGAGTTGGGACCTGGTGGAAGGTGATTGGATCAGGGGGATGTTTTCTAATGCTGTCCCATAATATAGTTCCCATAATATCTGGTTGTTAGAAAGTGTGTAGCACCTCCCCCTTTGCTCTCTTTTCCTCCTATTCTTGCCACATGTGGACTTGCATATTCCTCTCTACCATCCACCATGATTGTAAGTTTCCTGAGGCCTCCTCGGCCAGATTCCTATGTAGCCTGGAGACCTGTGAGCTAATTAAACTTCTTTTCTTTATAAATTACCCTGTTTCAAGTAGACCTTTACAGCAACATAAGAATGGACTAATACAGGCTTACTATGTATATCTTTTCTATGATTTTTAATAATATTTATATAACACATTTAATTTTTCTAAATCTCAAAATTCTGAAAACAAAATTCATTACTTTCATTGTCTTTATACCTGTAGTAATTATTAATCAGACAGTACAAGATGAATTAAACTCACAGACTCTAAATAACAATGTGTAGTGCTATAGGTGTTTAGAAAAAGCATTTATTTAATTCATAATATTATTTTTATTATTAAGATGCTTCTTTTGAAATCTCAATCTGTATTTGTGATATTCATATCAAATCTTTTTTAAAAATCAGCATATCCTTAGATTGATTATGTTACATATCTAGTATATATAATATCATATAGGTACAATGCTAAGCACTTAAAATTAAAAAAAAAATGTGTTGAGATGCTAATATGTGGTCAGGCACTGTACTAGGTGATGGAATACAAAGATGAATAACATTAAATTTAGATTATGCCTTAAAGATTCTTAAAAAATGAATCAATGTAGAATAAATAATCATAAGGTAATGTGAGCTATGCTAAATAATTGAGATAGTTCAAAGGGCTAAGAATAGGCAAGCACTGCAGGTCATAGAAGATATCGCTAAAAAGATAATACATAAGCTATATATTTTTTTTAATAAAATTTCCAGGTTGACAAATGATGAGGAAAGATGCGGTTTTCTAGGGTGCTAATGAATCTTATTTTGTAAATTTACTTTAGGCAGAATTCCCTCTCTCCCTCAACAGCAAACACCATGTCTATGGTTCCTATTTTTCTACACAATATCTCAGCTGGGGATGATAAAGTAAATTTTAAAAATATACGCATAAAGCAAGGAGGAAGCTCACACAAGATGAGAAACTCATCTGCCCTAGTAAGGTTTGGAGAATTGCTACACGGAGCATGTTTTTCTTAGTAATTGGGCCACTGTTCTTGTGAAATTATTGTTCAATTGAACACAATGAAATCATTTAAGACAAGCAAATTTAGTATTATTTATATGTGCTCCCCTCTTGTTTTGGAGTCTCCTCTGTAGTCTCAGATTGGGGTTAATTACTGATGATTTCTCCCTTTGTGTTCATAATTTTTCTCTGGCAATTTCACACTGTTATTATTGGAGCTTTCTTTGGTCCTGCTTAATTAAATGCTGAAAGGCTTCCAGTTGATTTCGCAGTAGGCTGAGGTAGCTAGATAATTTGCAACCTAAGTAAAGTGTTCAGCATTGTCTCAGCTCTCAAGACCCACTCTCTTGCAGGCAATGTGTATGACAGGATTCCGTTGGTGTTACCTGCAATTAAAAACAAACAGACAAACTCTAGTTTACAATAAACGTCACTATTCTTCAAATAAGACCTTGATTCCTGGGTTTTAGCTTTCTGTGCTTTCTCTATAATTCATTCAGTATTGAGAACTAATTGCAGTTGTCACATTAAGTCTCCTATGCTAGAGAAATAAAAAGCACCACTCCTTGGGTGACAGTGATAGGTCCAAAGCAGCAGGAAGCTGCATGAGTGCAGCGGTTGGGAATGACTCCTTGTCAGTAGGGAAAATGGACTTTTGTTACATGACAAAAATCTCACTGTTTGCATGTAATAGTCAGTGCTCTAAAAAGGCAACTTAAACATGGAGAAACATTTTTGTAAGGTCAGCTTGAGAGAAGACATTTCTCAAAGAAAAAAAAAAAAAGACTTAAAAATAAGGATGCTGGATAAAGTTTGGTGTGTGTTTATGCAACAAATAATAGTGCAGGTGCTCATTTATGCTTGCATTATTGTCACAATTCACCAAAGCCCTGGGATAAAAAATTTTTGAAATCTGAAAGCCAATTGCCATGGCAAACAGAACTATGAAATAAACACATGGAAGTACTGTGGCTTTCTGACCATTTTGGAATCGGTAATGCACTACGTAAGTCTAATTAAAATAATAAAATGAAGCCCACAATCCCCATTTATCTTCAGAAGAGACACTGTGGGAATAATCAGAACCTATATTTTTCTGCAAACATGTTCTACAGATTAGGCACACCACTGGTTCCTCTCCACAAACCTTTTTAATCCATAGGCACTTGCTTTGAGAGCTGCTTTATGATGGTGAGAGGGGTTCTGCAATGCAACAACTGCTGCGGCTTACTGAGCATATCATCTACTTGAAATGCATGCAGGAAATAAAAAGGAGATTGATGATTAGGGTGTGTGGCAGAGAGGGAGGCAGAAGTCCTTTCAATACAAAGATTATTATCACCAAATCTATTGGATTTTTTATATAGTTATACTGGGATCTTTGAGAAATCATGCAATGCTACTTTCAGCTTTTCTGCAAGGTTAAAATCAAATTATCAAATATCTTCTATTAAGTATTCATTGAGTACTTTCCCTGGTCCCAGGCACAACAGACGTTATCAGAAGTAAGGAATTATGAAACTTGGGCCATGCCTCAAGCAGGTTATAACTGAGTTAGAGAGCAGAACTACAATCAAATTAGTGGCAAGTATTTTTTTAAGAATTTGATTTAAACAGTGTATTTTGTAACAAAAATATATGTTTGTAATAATTAAATAGTAGAAATCACTGAAATCTAAAGTCACCAAGGAAGAATGAAATCTTATTACCTAATGTGTGCTCCACAGGCCAGCAATATCAGTATCACCTGGGGGCTTGTTAGAAATACAATCTCAGGTCATATACCAGATCCACTACATCTGAGATTGTATTTCATATGATCCAGGTGACTTGTATGTACAATAAGGTTTGAGAAACACTAGATTAAACTAGAAGAATAAGGAAGGCAGGAAGTCTATCTACATTTTTCATGAATGATCCTAGTGACCAGTCTTCAAGGTAACCAATAAATATTTAAAAAAAAAATAATGGATCCCATACTAAGCACACACTGCATAGGTGAAATCAAAGATACATGCCAAGATAAAATGGTTGCCCATACATTTTAAAATATCCAGGGAACCCCGAATTTGGGCATGAAAAGAATACTTAATCTGAGAAGTCATCATCTGGTTTGAGAATATCACCTGAATTACTGATGAGGGATATTTAAAATGTCATTTAAACAAATATATTTTCATGCATTAATCTCTACAAAATAACTAAAATCATTTAGAATACTTTGAATAAAAAGTTATCTTTTGGTATGCATGCATAAAAGTGGAAAAATTATAAATTTATAACTTTAGAACATAAAATAGACCTTAGAAATATTTTCCTTTTATCTAATTTCTCTTTACTGATAAGATTCTATGAAAATGTTTTTTATATTACGTTCTCAAAGGAATATTAAGAAAAAACATGATTTCCCTGACTATGGGTTTATATTGATTAAATAAAAAGTTAGAGCTATATAACATAAGGATTATAATCATATAGACATTAGAAAATATGTCTGTCTACTTCTTTTATCAGATTTTTATAAGGGAACGTAACTTTGTAATTTTTTAAATGTTTATATATTCCAACACAAAAGTCCATAAAAAGCACAGAAAATTTATGCAAAAACGTCTGGTTTGGGTATTTTGTATGTACTACGAAGAGACTGATCTGGATCAGTGGTTCCCAACTGTGACAACTGGATACTTTACCAAAATGACCAATGACCAAGCTCTCTGCTCAGTCCTTTTATTAATAAATCAGAATTTCTAGGTATAAGACTTTACCACCTTTTAGGTGAAGGTCAGGCTATATTGCGTCACCCCTTATAGTTTCTTTTATGTTATATTTCTTACTATACACATCATGTTTTGTTATCAGTATTCATATATTTTTTAAATTTTTATTTCAGTACATTTTGGGGGAACGGGTGATGTTTGGTTACATGAATAGTTCTTTAGTGGTCATTTCTGAAATTTTGATGCACCCATCGCCTAAATAGTGTACACTGTACCCAATATATAGTCTGTTATCCCTTGCCACCCCCTAGCCTTTCCCCTGAGTCTCCGAAGTCCAATGTACCATTCTCATGCCTTTGTCTCCACAGAGCTTAGCTTCTGCATATGAGAACATACCATGTTTGATTTTCCACTCCCAAGTTACTTCTCTTAGAATAACAGTCTTCAATTCCACCAAGTTGTTGTGAATGCTATTATTTTATTTCTTGTTATGGCTGAGTAGCACTCCATGGTATATACAAATACCACATTTTCTTTATTCACTCGTTGATTGATGGGCATTTGGGCTGGTTTCATATTTTTGTAATTACAAATTGTGCTGCTATAAACTTGTGTGCAAGTATCTTTTTTGAATAATGACTTCTATTCCTCTGGGTAGATACCTAGTAGTGGGATTACTGGATCAAATGGTAGATCTACTTTTAGTTCTTTAAGGAATTGCCATGTTGTTTTTCATAGCGGTTGTACTACTTTACATTCCCATCAACAGTATAAAAGTGTTCCTTTTTCACCTCATCCATGCTAACATACATTATTTTGTGATTGTTTGATTATGGTCATCCTTCCAGGAGTGTGGTGGTATTGCATGGTGGTTTTTATTTACATTTACTTGATAATAAGTGATGTTGAGCATTTTTTCATATGCTTATAGGCCATTTGTATATCTTCTTTTGAGAATTGTCTATTCATGTCCATAGCCCACTTTTTGACGGGCCTTTTTGTTTTGATTTATTCTTGCCGATGTGTTTGAGTTCCTTGTAGATTCTTGATATTAGTTATTTGTTGCATGTACAGATTGTGAAGATTTTCTCCAACACTGTGGGTTGTCTGTTTGCAATGCTGATTATTTCTTTTGCTGTACAGAAGTTTTTTAGGTTAATTATGTCCCATCTATTTATCTTTGCTTTTGTGGCATTTACTTTTGGATTTTTGGTCACGAAGTCTTTGCCTAAGTCAATGTCTCAAAGGATTATTCTGGTGGTATCTTCTAGAATCTTTATGGTTTCAGGTCTTGGATTTAGGTCTTTTGATCCATCTTGAGTTGATTTTTGCATAAGGTGAGAGATAAGAATTCGTTTTTATTTTTCTACACGTGGTTTGCCAATTATCTCAGCACCATTTGTTGAATAGGGTGTCCTTTCCCCACTTTGTTTTTGTTTGCTTTGTTAAAGATTAGTTGGCTGTAAGTATTTGGCTTTATTTCTAGGTTCTCTATTCTGTTCCACTGGTTTACATGCCTATTTTTTTTACACCAGTGCCATGCTCTTTTGGTGACTATGGCCTTATAGTTTAGTTTGAAGTCAGATAATGTGATGCCTTCTGATTTGTTCTTTTTGCTTAGTCTTGCTTTGGCTATGTAGACTCTTTTTTTTTTTTTTTTGATTCCATATGAATTTTAAGATTTTTTTTCCTACTTTGGTGAAGAATGATGGTGGTATTTTGATGGGAATTGCATTGAATTTGTAGATTGCTTTTGGTAGTATGGTCATTTTTACAAAATTGATTCTGTTGGCTGTGGGTTTGTCCTAGATGGCTTTTCTTACCTTAAGGTATGCCCCTTCCATGCCAATTTTGATGAGGGTTTTAAACATAAGGATCCCTTGATGTGGTGCTCTCCGATTTACCCTAGGAATGGGGCTTCCTGAGAGCCAAACTGTAGTTATTGTTTTTGCTCTTCCAGGTCTAGCCACCCAGTACAGCTACAGAGTTCCAGCCTGGTACTGGGGAATATCTACAGAGACTCCTGTGATGTGATCCATCTTCAGGTCTTGCAGCCATGACTACTAACACCTGCTAGGTGATGTAGCAGGGAAGCAAAGTGAGGGTCCTTGATTGTGTTTTTGTTTAGTGTGCTGGCTTTGTGTTGGTTGGCCTCTAGCCAGAAGGTGGTGCTTTCAAGAGCTCATCAGCTGTGGTCCTATAGGGACACACCTACAACCATCTAATATTCAACAAAGTCAATAAAACAAGCAATGGAGAAAGGACTCTCTAATCAATAAATGGTGCTGGACTCACCAGCTAGCCATATGCAGAAGACTGAAACTGGATCCCTTTCTTATACCATAGACAAAAATCAACTTGAGTTGGATTAAAGACTTAAATGTAAAAGCTAAAACTATAAAAAACCCTAGAGGAAAACTTAGGATATACTATTCTAGACACATAAGCATTGATGAACTTGCCCAACATCACTAATCATTAAAGAAACGCAAATCAAAACCATGGAGAAATACCATCTCACACTTGTCAGAATACCTATTACTAAAAAAGTCAAAAAAGTAACAGATACTGGTGAGGTTGTGAAGGTTGTGAAGGGAATATTTATACACCACTGTTATGAATGTAAATTAGTTGAACCACTGTTTTAAGAAATTAAAACAAGTCTACCATTTGACCCAGTAATCCCATTCCTGGATATATGCCCAAAGGAATATAAATTGTTCTACCATGAAGACACATGCATCTGTATGTTCATCTCAGCATCATTCGCAATAGCAGACATTCAATCAACCTAAATGCCCATCAATAGTAGACTGGATAAAGAAAATGTGATACATATATGCCATAGAATACTACACAGCCATAAAAAACAACAAGATCATGTCCTTTGCAGCAACATGTATTAGAATTGGAGGCCATTACCCTCTGCTAATTAACACATGAACAGAAAACCATATACCACATCGTATCACTTACAAGTGAGAACTAAACATTAAGTATACTTGGACAAAAAGATGGGAACAACAGACACTAGGGCCTACTGAAGGGTGGAGCATGAGAGTAGGATGAGGATTGAAAAACTCTTTATTGAGTACTGTGCTTATTACCTGGGTGACAAAATATTCTGTACACCAAGCCCCTGCAACATGCAATATACCAATACATGCACCCCTTGAACCTAAAACAAAATTTTGAAAGGAAAAAAAAAAAAAAACACACACACACACACTCAGAAAAAGACAAAAACCTTCAACAAGCTGAGGAGCTAAGACCAAATAAGTGAACCATCTTCAGGGGTCTGTGACACAGCTGAGTATCTCTGCTGATTAGCAGACATAGGACATAGGACAAGAATAAGACAAAAAGCAGAATATGCTAGGGAACCTAAAGATAGGTCTGGCCCCCTATAGTGGTTAAAAGCAAATTTGTGTGGGTTTCTTTTAAAAATTATCTCAGAGCTTTTATTAAAATATGAAAGTCATAATCTGGATGCCTATATGCTGTGGAGAATAAGAGTCTCCCCCATGCTTAGGGAGAAGCAGACAAGTAGAGCATGAAGTAATTTCCCCAAGACCAGAGTTGGATAATTAGGTTATCACCATTGGAGAATGGTTGTCCTTTTCACAACTGGCAATGCCCAGGGAAGCTTCTAGAACCAGTCAGAAAATACTATACTGGCACCACTTCCCAAGACATGAGAGCTTGCGCCATCATAATTTGGATTAGATCTGGATTTGGGGAGCAGGGTAGTATCTTGGAATCTGGAACCACCCTGCTTGTTGAAGTCCCACTCTTCTGCTTACTAGTTATGTGATCTTGTACGAAACACTTAGCCTCACTGTGCCTCAGTTTCTTTATTTCAAAATAAGGATAATAATTGTACCTATGTCATAAAAATGATTTGAAGACTAAGTGAATTCAGTATACACAGGGAATGGAAAAGTGCCTGGTACATAATAATTGCTCTGTAAGTATTAGCTATTACTACCAATGTTAGTATTAGTATTGCTGTTGATGTAGTTATGTAACTCTTAGCACAGGACAGGTAGAGTAAATGTATGCATTAGAGGAGGCTAATAGAGTCCATAAACAGGTTCCATATCTTCAGAATATAAGTAAGAATTTGCAAATTTTGCATTTAATCTATTGTCAATATAAAAACATAAATAAACCTATAGATTGAAAATAGATATGCTTTTTCTAACTCAAACTCTCAATGCTTATTTAGAAATGGAGTTTATAGATGAGATAAAAGACTAGATCCACAATGGATATAAATGAGATTAGATGAGATAAAAAGATGAGATAAAAGATAGATAAATAGACGAGATAAAAGATTATATTCACAATAAATAGATGAGATAAAAGACAATATCCACAATAAAATTATATGTAAGAGAAAGTTATCAACATGATTTTATTTATTTGTTCAAGCTTAACTAAGATCTGATACTGTTAATATGATTTACCATTAAAAACAAACATTAATTGCCATGAGCATAATATATTAATTGATGCTATTTGGTAATTCTTTAATAGACTAAGAACCACATATTAGGCAGAGATCAAGTTCAAACATTTAATTAAAAAGTCAATGGACATATTTAAATGCCCAACAAATTGCAACACAAATCCTGGAAGCCACCAGTGAGGCACCACCTGGCTAGCAATTTTGTCATTCACCTAGCTCTCTTTCTCCTTCAGCTCAGTGGCTCTGCCCACCAACTCATCCTAAGAATGTCAACTATTGCATTTAAGTACCTGCTGCAAATGAAATCACAGTTGGAAGAAAATTTAAGCATTCAAAATGAGTCCAACTTTGTATAATAAACTTTAGAGGAGGCCACTGGTTTGAACTGAGCTTCTGCACTAGGTCTAACAGACCAAACCAAAATGGAGTTACTCATCCTGAAATTCTATACCACCAAGCCAAAACTAACATCTTTATCTGACCTTCCAAGAACAGAAGAGAGAGAAATAATAGTCAAATTCCAAACAGGACAGTTTTAGCTGACATGATAAGGAAGTTCCCTCTGCTTTAACCTTTACAAGAAAAGTAACTTTGAAATGACCATTCTGCTTTTTGTTCTTTATTTCTGCTTTACTCAGCCCTTTTCTGTCTATAAAACACCCTTCTCTGCTCGGCTCATGGAAACAGTCATTCTGTTTTATAGAATAAGTTATTGCCTGATACTAGAATCACAAATAAAAGCCAATTAAGATCTTTAAAGTAAATTAGTTGTAATTGTATCTTTTGACAGTATTTATGTGAATGGTAAAGACAGGAGTTAGAGAAGGAAGATAAGACTCCCTTTTCTCCTTCTTCAGAATGCCATTTTCTTTCTGACCTTGTACAGACCCTCTTTTCACTGACTCCCATAATTGTTGGACTGTCACACCTCAACTAACTCACTGCTGCTGACCTTCGCTCCTCCACACACCTAGTTACGCTCCCAAGGCTGGGTCCTCCTACTAATTCCAAGCTTGCTGGTCAATCTTGGCAGCTTACTTTCTTCAGCTAATTTTCACTTTCCCAGTTGACTTCTTCTTTATAAACTATCTCAGCACTAAACATAGGTCTCTACATAACCCCTGTCTCTCAACCCCAGAGAAAATTCATATCTTCAGTTACGTCAGTCTTATTCTCTATTTAATATAAATTATGGCATTATTCATGGGCACTCTAGGCCATGGTCTAGAAACTGAGAAAACAAGGTTAAATACAAGGTGGCCATTCTCTTGAGGAACTCAAAATTTAGCCAGAAACATAATATATGCAATCACTAAAACGTTATACTTACAATAAAAGACAAGTCTACAAATTACCTGTGATCATATATGTGTGTATATATATGTGTGTGTGTGTGTATATGTGTGTGTGTGTGTATATATATGTGTGTGTGTGTATATATATAAAGGGGAGTTTATTAGGTATTAACTCACATGATCACAAAGTCCCACAATAGAGCAAGAACAGCCAGTTCGAGTTCCAAAACTGAAGAACTTGGTGTCTGATGTTTGAGGACAGGAAACATCCAGCACAAGAGAAAGATGTAGGCTGGGAGGCTAGGCTGGTCTCTCTTTTCATATTTTTGACCTGCTTATATTCTAGCTGTGCTGGCAGCTGATTAGATTGTGCCCACCAAGATAAAGGGTACGTCTGCCTTTCCTAGCCCATTGATTCAAATGTTAATCTCCTTTGACAACACTCTCACAGACACACCCAGAATTAATACTTTGCATCCTTCAATCCAATCAAGTTCACACTCAGTATTAACCATCACAAGTCCAGCCCTTGTTAACTTGAACCCATAAACATCTAACATCTCCTGAGATCACACATAATCTTCAAATAAAGACAACAATAAGGTCATAATTATACCTAGCATAAAACGACTATCCTTCATACAACCAGAAATGCATCAATCACCAACCCAAATACTATAACATAAAGTTAACAATATTTAAATACTGATGTGAAGTCAATAAATTTTATGTCACATGATAAAGGAGAAAGGATTTTAAATGAAGATAACTTTCTTAGTACAAGTGTATAAACATGTTTTTAACAAAAGAAGGAGGAAATACTCATGACAATTACAGTCCTCGTTTCTGCAGGTGGTCACGTGGTCGTAGCTGGTATTGATGACTACCTTCTTCTACCACCCATTCTGTATTTCCTTTGCCTTCAGCAAACACCTCAGCAGTTTGTGTTTTTGTTTGTTTGTTTGTTTTGTTTTTTTTCCTGATAGAGTGACCAAAAACATCATTCCTGAAGGGTCTGGGCCATCTGTAGTCCTGCCTGGATTGGGTTGTTGTAGTTTCTCATTAACCTTAATCACAGGGCATGATAACACTATGAGACGCCCTCATGTATCTCCTGTATTCCATGCATACTCTTTCTTAACTCCATTGTGAAGTAGTAGACTGATTTCATCTTGACAGTCCAGGTGAATCACCCCAGCCAACACTGTAACTTCCTTCTTAGCCTATTGCCTTAAAGGTAGGAGGAGCCCAAAGTGTTCAGGTGGCAATCCATCTTCACTTCTATGTTAATGGAATCGTTGTTGTGTCTCCTGGGGCGGCATTCCTCCCTCTTGAACTAAGATCTCTAGGCCAGCAGAACTTAATGTCATGGGAACAGGAAGCAAAAATGTTGCTAGTGAATCACTAGGGATAACGGTGCCACTTCCATTTCCACCCCTTGATTCCTGGACCTATGAATCCTGGTAATGGAAAAAACAGTGCCATACATTGGATGTGGATTCAGAACATACATGGCCCTCTGGAGAACTTTGCCCCAGCCCTGCAAAGTATTGTCACATAGCTGGAGTTGTAGTTGTGACTTCAAAAGACCATTCCAACATTCTATCAATCCAGCTGCTTCATGATGCTGTGAAACATGGTAAGACCAGTGAATTCCATGAGCATGAGCCCACTGCCACACTTCTTTAGCCATAAAGTGAGTGCCTTGGACAGAGGCAATGCTATGTGGAATACCATGATGGTGGATAAGGCATTCTGTGAGTCCATGGATGGTAGTCTTGGCAGAAGCATTAAGTGCACGATAGGCAAACCCATATCCTGAGTTAAGTGTCTATTCCAGTGACAACAAACCTCTGCCCTTTCCGTGATGGAACAGCTCCAGTATAATCAACCTGCCACAAAGTAGCTGACTGATCACCCCAAAGAATGGTGCTATACCAAGGGCTCAAGGTTGGTCTCTGCTGCTGGCAAATTAGGCACTCAGCAGCGGCTGTAGCCAGGTCAGTCTTGGTGAGTGGAAGTCCATGTTGCTGAGCCCATGCATAACCTCCATCCCTGCCACCACGTCCACTGTGTTCTCGGGCCCATTGGGCAATGACAGGGGTGGCTGGTGAAAGAGGTTGAGTGGTGTCCACAGAACAGGTCATCCTATCTACTTGATTATTAAAATCCTCCCCTGCTGAGGCCACCCATTGGTGAGCACTCACATGGGATACAAATATCTGTATGGTTTTTGACCACTCAGAGGGGTCCATCCACATACCTCTTCCCTACATTTCTTTGTCACCAGTTTTCCAATCATGCTTCCTACGTGTCCCTGACCATCAAAACAAACCATTGGCTACAGCCCATGAATCAGTATATAATCGCACATCTGGCCATTTCTCCTTCCATGCAAAGTACACAGCCAGGTACACTGCTCAATGTTCTGCCCACTGGGAAGATTTCCCTTCACTGCTTTCCTTCAGGGATGTCCTAGAAAGGGGCTGTAGTGCTGCAGCTGTTCACTTTCAGGTGATAGATCTTGTAGAACCATCTGTGGACCAGGTCCTAGTCTTCTCTTTCTCTGTCAACTGATCATAGGAAACTCCCCATGAGGCCATCGGTGCAGGCTGGAGGAGAGAGGAGGTTGGCAGCAGTGAAGACCATGGGAATTTGAGCCACTTCCTCATATAACTTACTTGTGCCTTCAGGACCTGCTCAAACCTGATTATGTATATACCACTTCCATTTGATAATGGACTGCTGCTGTGCAGGACCCACTTTATGGCTAGATGGGTCAGAAAGCACCCAATTCATGTCACATGGTGACTTGATGACCCATAGTGAGACGTTTAGTTTCGATCAAAGCCCAGTGTCAAAGCCCAGTGACAGGCCAAGAGCTGTCTCTTAAAAGGAGAGTAATTATCTGCAGAAGATGGCAGGGCCTTGATCCAAAACCCGACAGTCCTCTGCTGTGATTCACCTACGAGGCCTGCCAAAGGCTCCAAACAGCATCCCTATCTGCCACTGACACCTCAAGCATCATTGAATCTGCTGGGTCATATGGCCCAAGTGGCAGAGTGGGTTGCACAGCAGCCTGAACCTGTTGCAGAGCTTTCTCCTGTTCTGGACCCCACTCAAAACCTGCAGCCTTTTGGGTCTCTCAATAAATGGGCCAAAATATCATGCCCAAATGAGGAATGTGTCGCTTCCAAAATCCAAATAGGCCCACTAGGCATTATGCCTATTTCTTGGCTATAGGAGGGGCCAAATGCAGCAACTTATCCTTCACCGTGGAAAGAATATCTTGACAGGACACACACCACTGGACACCTAGAAATTTTACTGACATAGAAGGTCCTTGAATTTTAGTCGGATTTATTTTCCATCCTCTGGTACATAAATGTCTCACCAATAAGTCCAACATGTTTGCGACTTCTTGCTCACTGGATTCAATTAACATAATGTCATCAATGTAATGAGCCAGTGTGGTATCTTATGGAAGTGAAAAGTGATCAGCGTCTCTCCAAAGAAGATTGTAATACAAATCCAGCCTGAGATAGGACAGTAAAGGCATATTGCTGACCTTGCCAGCTGAAGGCAAATTGCTTCCGGTGGGCCTTATGGACAGGAATGGAGAAAAAGACATTTGCCAAGTCAGTGGCTGCATACCAGGTACCAGGAGATGTGTTAATTTGCTCAAGCAATGAAACCATAACTGTTACAGTGGCTGCAATTGCAGTCACCGCTTGGTTAAGCTTCTGATAATCCATTGTCATTCTCCAAGATTCATCTGTCTTCTGCAGGGGCCAAATGGGAGAGTTAAAGGGAGATGTGGTGTGAATCACCACCCCTGCATCTTTCAAGTCCTTGATGGTGGCACTAATCTCTGCAGTCCCTCCAGGGATGCAGTATTGTTTTTGATTAACTATTTTTCTAAGTGGAGGCAGCTCTAATGGCTTCCATTTGGCTTTTTCCACCATAATAGCCGTCACTGTACCAGTCAGGGAGCCAATTGGGGATTCTGTCAGGCGCTAATTATGTCTATGCCAATTATGCATTCTGGCACTGGGGAAATGACCACAGGATAAGTCCAGGAATCCACTGGACCCACTGTAAGTCAGACCTGCGCTATAACTCCAACCTGACCTCTATAAGCGCCTACTTTAACTGGAGGATCACAATGATGTTTTGGGTCCCCTAGAATCAATATCAGCTCAGAGCCACTGCCCAGCAGTGCTCAAAATGTCTAATCATTTTCCTTTTCCCGATGCACAGTTACCCTGGTAAAAGACTGGAGGTCTCCTTTGGGAAGGATGAGAGAAAAATTCACTGCATAAATTGTCAGAAATGTAGCAGGGTCCTTCCTCAAGGGGACCCGACCTCCTTTTCATTCAAGGGGCTCTGGGTCTGTAAACTGGCTCACATCTGAAAATTGATTGACGGGCTATGATTCCCTGTTTTTATAAATTCAAATTAGCCTTTTGTTCATTCGAGGTAGGTTTCCTGCTTGTATAAATTAAGCAGGAATGCAGTAGGCTTTCCTATCATTTTCACTTCTAGGAACACTGTGATTAATTAGCCAGTGCCAGAGGTCTACACAAATCAGGCTATTCTGATTGCCACTTTGCCTCTGCTGTCCATTACAGCCGCTATGCCCACCTTGCCTTTGCCAGTTGAGTACCACCACTTGACCTCTGCCATCTTGAAGTCCAATTATTCCCATCATATTTAAATTTTGTAGTTGAGTGGCTGCAGTTCCCAGTTTTACATCTAGAATACAGAGAAGAGCAATTACAGGGCTCTTTAAAGATGCAGAGGCTGCCCTCACAAATCTATTTCACAAGGCATTAGTCAAGGGTATATCTTCCAGACCCTCCCAGCTGGGATGAGTAGGTCTAAAGTGATTAATCCACTCCACCATCCCAATCTCCCTAAGCCTTTGGATCCCTTTTTCTACATTAAACCAAGAAAGATCAGGCATTTCCAGCTCACTCACAGTGGGCCATCATTTCAGCCAACCAAGCAAATAAACTATTAGAACTTTTTAAATTCCACAAGCTGCAACATTAAATGCAGAGTCCCTGTTTAATGGGCCCAAATCAATAAATTCAGCCTGATCCAACTCTGTTCCTTCCACCATTATCCCACACCCTTAATATCCATTCCCATGC
>NW_012106842.1:1356991-1375342 GCF_000951045.1 Mandrillus leucophaeus
AGCAGCCTGGACCTGTTGCAGAGCTTTCTCCTGTTCTGGACCCCACTCAAAACCTGCAGCCTTTTGGGTCTCTCAATAAATGGGCCAAAATATCATGCCCAAATGAGGAATGTGTCGCTTCCAAAATCCAAATAGGCCCACTAGGCATTATGCCTATTTCTTGGCTATAGGAGAGGCCAAATGCAGCAACTTATCCTTCACCGTGGAAAGAATATCTTGACAGGACACACACCACTGGACACCTAGAAATTTTACTGACATAGAAGGTCCTTGAATTTTAGTCGGATTTATTTTCCATCCTCTGGTACATAAATGTCTCACCAATAAGTCCAACATGTTTGCGACTTCTTGCTCACTGGATTCAATTAACATAATGTCATCAATGTAATGAGCCAGTGTGGTATCTTATGGAAGTGAAAAGTGATCAGCGTCTCTCCAAAGAAGATTGTAATACAAATCCAGCCTGAGATAGGACAGTAAAGGCATATTGCTGACCTTGCCAGCTGAAGGCAAATTGCTTCCGGTGGGCCTTATGGACAGGAATGGAGAAAAAGACATTTGCCAAGTCAGTGGCTGCATACCAGGTACCAGGAGATGTGTTAATTTGCTCAAGCAATGAAACCATAACTGTTACAGTGGCTGCAATTGCAGTCACCGCTTGGTTAAGCTTCTGATAATCCATTGTCATTCTCCAAGATTCATCTGTCTTCTGCAGGGGCCAAATGGGAGAGTTAAAGGGAGATGTGGTGTGAATCACCACCCCTGCATCTTTCAAGTCCTTGATGGTGGCACTAATCTCTGCAGTCCCTCCAGGGATGCAGTATTGTTTTTGATTAACTATTTTTCTAAGTGGAGGCAGCTCTAATGGCTTCCATTTGGCTTTTTCCACCATAATAGCCGTCACTGTACCAGTCAGGGAGCCAATTGGGGATTCTGTCAGGCGCTAATTATGTCTATGCCAATTATGCATTCTGGCACTGGGGAAATGACCACAGGATAAGTCCAGGAATCCACTGGACCCACTGTAAGTCAGACCTGCGCTATAACTCCAACCTGACCTCTATAAGCGCCTACTTTAACTGGAGGATCACAATGATGTTTTGGGTCCCCTAGAATCAATATCAGCTCAGAGCCACTGCCCAGCAGTGCTCAAAATGTCTAATCATTTTCCTTTTCCCGATGCACAGTTACCCTGGTAAAAGACTGGAGGTCTCCTTTGGGAAGGATGAGAGAAAAATTCACTGCATAAATTGTCAGAAATGTAGCAGGGTCCTTCCTCAAGGGGACCCGACCTCCTTTTCATTCAAGGGGCTCTGGGTCTGTAAACTGGCTCACATCTGAAAATTGATTGACGGGCTATGATTCCCTGTTTTTATAAATTCAAATTAGCCTTTTGTTCATTCGAGGTAGGTTTCCTGCTTGTATAAATTAAGCAGGAATGCAGTAGGCTTTCCTATCATTTTCACTTCTAGGAACACTGTGATTAATTAGCCAGTGCCAGAGGTCTACACAAATCAGGCTATTCTGATTGCCACTTTGCCTCTGCTGTCCATTACAGCCGCTATGCCCACCTTGCCTTTGCCAGTTGAGTACCACCACTTGACCTCTGCCATCTTGAAGTCCAATTATTCCCATCATATTTAAATTTTGTAGTTGAGTGGCTGCAGTTCCCAGTTTTACATCTAGAATACAGAGAAGAGCAATTACAGGGCTCTTTAAAGATGCAGAGGCTGCCCTCACAAATCTATTTCACAAGGCATTAGTCAAGGGTATATCTTCCAGACCCTCCCAGCTGGGATGAGTAGGTCTAAAGTGATTAATCCACTCCACCATCCCAATCTCCCTAAGCCTTTGGATCCCTTTTTCTACATTAAACCAAGAAAGATCAGGCATTTCCAGCTCACTCACAGTGGGCCATCATTTCAGCTAACCAAGCAAATAAACTATTAGAACTTTTTAAATTCCACAAGCTGCAACATTAAATGCAGAGTCCCTGTTTAATGGGCCCAAATCAATAAATTCAGCCTGATCCAACTCTGTTCCTTCCACCATTATCCCACACCCTTAATATCCATTCCCATGCTTGTTCTCCAGATTTCTGTTTATATGAATTAGAAAACTCAAGCAGTTCTTTTTGAGTGTAGAACACCCCCTCATGAGTCACACTCTCAAACTCTCTTCCAGGGGCCTGCCAGAACTTTAGTCTAGTTATAGGTATAGAAGCAAACAGGGGTGTTGGAGGTGGCTCCTGACGAGAATCAGCATTATCTTGCCTGACAGCTGCCTCAGCGGAGGCCATCACTGTTGCCTCAGGCAGTACAGGGTTTATCTCCTTAGACAAAGGTGGACAGGCTAATGGTAGCATGGGTCAGGGTGGAGATCTTACCACTACTGAGGATGGGGAAGCTGTTTCTTCTGGCAAAAAGAGGCTCGTGAGAGTTTACAAACTCAATGTTTCCAGCTTCATCAGGGTCCTCCCATACATCCCCATTCCAAGTTGCAGGGTCCCATTCTTTTCCAGTCAATGCCCTTACTTTAACAGTAGACACCTGGTGAGGCTGTGCATGCACCTTTCATTGTAGGTCAGCTACTCGCATGATAAGAGCTTGTGTCTGTTTTTCCACAATTTCAGCTCTTTCTCTACAGGAGATAAGATTCTCAATGAGGGCAATCTTTACCAGATTTGAAGCTCAGTATCTGCTTCTGAAGCTGGGTGACAGAATCCCTGTGTTCATCATTTTCTTTCATTATTTCATTCATTGAACTTAGGAGCAACCAACCAGCTTCATTATGTTCCATATGTTCTCCACATATGGTCAAAGGTATTATGTATGGAGTCACTAAACTCCTTGCCTCTCATGAGTGATGAATCACGACTGTCAAATGCATTTATTTTGCATAACTCTCTAAACAGTTTACACCAAGGACTATCAGTGTTCTCCATACTATTAGAAGTAGAGTCCTTAGCATTTTTGGTTCTAATCATATTAAGCAGTCAACTCCAGAAACACCAAAACAAATGAAAGAACTCCATCCTTAGAATTCTTTTCCACTAGAACAACTCCTGGTACCAAAATCTGTATTATTCAAGGTTCTCTAAAGGGACAGAATTATAGACCATCTGCTGCTTGCTTATATTCTAGCTGTGCTGGCAGCTGATTAGATTGTGCCCACCCAGATTTAGTGTGAGTCTGCCTTTCCCAGCCCACTGACTCAAATGTTAATCTCCTTTGGCAAAACCCTCACAGACACACCCAGGATCAATAATTTATATCCTTCAATGCAATCAAGTAGACACTCAGTATTAACCATCACACTGCCCTTGTTCAGAACTATCTCCCACTCACTTTCTAAAACATTCCAAACTTTCATCGTCCTCTGCCAGCAGTCTATCCAATATTTAAATCTCTCTTTTTCAGAAGGCTGACTAGCCACCCACTTTATCAAGAAAATTGAAAGTATCAACATGAGCTACCTCAAACTAGAAGTAGTTGCCTTTTATTCCTGTCATGTTTTTTGAGGCCAACTTCCATATATGGTTGTAATCACATTTCCTTATGACTCCTTTGGGTCTTTGCTCCATTTCTCTTATGTTTTCAAACTTTTTTATTATTTCTTCTCCCTCACATCTCTCTCAGCATATCAGGTAATTTCTTGATCCAAAGTACACCCTTGGTGGACATTCCCTCTCTTCTCAGCCAACCATCTTGAAAAAGCACTATCCTTACTTTTTCGTGTCTTTCTTCCATTCACTTCTCCAGCCACTGTACTCTACCTTCAGCTCTGTCCACTCCTCTGAAACAACTGTGGCCAAAGTCATGAGAGCCTAAACCAACAATTTAACCCATTGTTTAATCCAATGGACACTTCTTGAAGTTCCCATCTTACTAAATCTCTGCTGCTTTTGATGATATACTTCTGATTTTTTCTTCTTGAAAACTCTTCATTTTTGTGTATTCCATGGCATACACTCTTTCACAACATTTCACCTAACCAATAATACCATCTTAGCCTGTTTCACACGGTTCCCATTGTCTTTCAGGCTCTTTATTACACTCAGCAGATTCCGTTAGTTTATATTTTAGTCTAATTTATCAAACTACCTACTGTAGGACTTTGGGATAAACCTGTGAGTAACACAAAGTTTCTACACCCATAGAGTTTGCATTCCTGTTTGTGTCTGTGTGTAATAAGTTAAGACAGATACAGGGAAACAGCCTTTAATAAAATAAACAATGATAACAAATTTTGATATGTGCTATTCAGATAATATAATTAAGCTGATGTGATAGTGATTGGGAGTCAGAGGATGTTTCATTGAGACTATATTTAGGTTGATCTCTGAATGATAGAAGGAGGCAGCCACAGACTATTGCTAGTAAGAATAGTTCAAGAGGAAAAATGCTCATCTGATGTGAATGAATTTACCGTGTTTGAAGAGGACGGAGATGTCTATTGGGTTGAAAGTCTAGTGGGTGATGAAGAAAAATATAGTTAGGGAATGTGCCAGATCAGTAGAGCTTTAAAGTCAATATGAGAAGGCTTTAACCAGAAACAGGAAAGTAATATGATATAATTTGTATCTTTGTATTGATACATAATATTTGTAAAAATTAATGTGGCACATACAATACTTCGTTAAAGGAATGTAATATATAATGATCAAGTCAGAGTATTTGCAATAATAATCACCTCAAGTATTTCTATGTATGGGGAACATTTCAAGTCCTCTTTTCTAGCTATTTTAAATTATACAATATATTGTTGTTAACTGTAATCACCTTACTCTTCTATCAAACATTGCAACCTTCTATCTGATTGTATGTTTGAGGAGAATTGGTGTTACTCTTCTTTGCATGTTTGGTAGAATTTGGCAGTAAAGCCATTCAGTCCTGGACTTTTCCTTGTTGGGAGATTTTTTTTAAAATTACAGTTTCAACTTAATTACACATTATTGATCTGTACAGATTTTTTATTTCTTCCTGATTCAATCTTGACAGGTTGAAGTTAATCCATTAATTAATGCAGAAATTAATCCTTTTCCTTTAGGGTTTACAATTGATTAGTATATAGTTTTCCGTAACAGACTCCTCTGAAGTATCAGCTATAATGTCTCCTTTTACATTCGTAATTTTGTTTAGTTGGGTTTTGTTTTCTTTCTTCTTGGTTAATCTAACTAGTATTTTATTGATTCTTTGGTCTTGTTTATTCTTCTTATTGTGTTTTTTTAAGTCTCTATTTTGTTTAGTTGTGCTCCGTTCTTTATTATTTATTTGCATTTACTAAATTTGGGCTTGGCTTTTTCTTGCTTGTCTAGTTTCTTGAGGTGCATCACTAGAGAGTTTATTTGAAATCTTTCCACTTTTCTGATGTAGCATTTATTTTTATAAACTTTCCCCTCAGCACTGCTTTTGTTGCACCCCACAGGTTTTGGAATGCTGGGTTTCAATCTTAATTTGTTTCAGCAATTTGTTCCTTGTCTCCTTATTTTCTTTCTTGACTCATTGGTTATTCTGGAGCATGTTAATTTTCACATATTTTACAGTTGCCAAAGTTTTATCATATTTTTGATTTCTAATTTTATTATATTGTGATCCAAGAAGATGCCTAATACGATTTTGATTTTTGTTTTAATTTGTTGAGTCTTGTTTTGTGTCCTAACATATGATCTATCCTGGAGAATGTTCTGCGTGCTGAGAAGAATGTGTATTTTGTAACTCTTATGTAAAATATTCTGTAAATTTCTGTTCCATTTGCTCTGAAGTGAAGTTTAAATCCAATGTTTTTTGTTTGTTTGTCAATTTTCTGTCTGGACGATATGTCTAATTTGAGAGTTGAGTGTTGAAGCTTCCCACTACTATGGTATTATAGTCTATCTTTTCCTTTAGCTCTACTAATATTTGTTTTATATATCTGGATGCTCCGGTGTGGGGTGCATATATGTTTAGAATTGTTATATCCTTGATCCCTTTATCATTATATAATGACCTTCTTTGTCTCTTGACCTTCTTTGTCTCCTTGGGAGGGTGGTCTTGCTGTGTGGCAGCAGCTGTCTGTAGGCAGTTGGGAAGCACATACTTCCCTCGTGCTTCTCTGTGGCGGCAGCTGCAGCTGCTTTGTGCAGGAAAGTTTGTCCTCAGGGCACATGAAAATTCAGTGGCTCTGATGCTGGAGCAGTACGGACTTTGCCAATGGCTCTTGCTTCAGGCTAGCTGGCATCAGCACGCCATGGTGGTGGTTACAGGTGAGAAATGTAAATGGTGCTCTAGAGATGTCATGATGAAAGGGCTTTTGGTCCCCAGGGCAGAATACAGTCTAGTCTCTCAAAACGTTGTCATGCTGCAGCTTCTTAGGGTTCAGAGTAGGTATGAGGCCCAGTGTGAGTTGCCTCTCTGGAGCAATGCCTTCATGTAGTTTTCAGGAAGCTCCCTATTTTAGCCTCACAGCCACCAATGTCTAGGTGCTTTCCTGTGGCCTGGATGTAGGAGTTTATAGTTAGAGTGTGAACTACTGGGGGTCAATCACTTACACTTTCCCCAATTCAGGAGCCACTCCAGACTCTTAGAGAATTCCAGCTGAGCAGACTACCTTGCTTCCCTCTCCTTTCTTGCTTTAAATGTTTCCTTTAACTCCTCCATTGAATGTACTGTTTTTCCTTAAATGACGTGATGAAATTGTGATTGTCTACCCACTATTTTGCTGCTTCATTGTGATGGAGGTGAGTTACAAGATGCCTTTAGGGGCTTCAGTCCCTCCAAAAATGTGTGTCTTTATAAGGTCAGGCTGCTTTGGGAAAGTATATTGAAATTAGCACGGAGTGACCACAAAAAAGACTACTTGGATGATTGTTGCACTGAACTGTTTGGGACATAGCAATGGCCTCCTGGGCAATTAAGAATAGTAGGAGTAAAGATGAAAGCAGAGGACATTTTGGGGTACATTTGGAGGTGGTGGCAGAAGTTGCCAGTAAATTGAGAATAAAGAATGATGGAAAAGAAATGATGACTGATTGGCTAGATCATTGTGCACTGGTGATATAATTCATTATGAGGAGGAATGGGTGAGTGGTAGTTACAGTAGGGAAACAGGTATGAAGAGTTTTGTTTTGGCAACGTTTGAGGTTATTATTGACATTCTTATGGAGGTGTCAGCTAGAAATCTGAAATAGATCGGTTTGGAATTCAAGGGAAAGCACAATGCAGATCATATAAACTTAGAAGTTACTAAATATAATTTGTACTTAAAGCTGTGGGACAAGATAAGGTCTACAAGGGAGATTGTATTGATACAAAGGGAGGGGTGCATGGAGCACTGGTTCATTTCAAGATTTAGTCATCAAAAGAGGATATGAAGCTAGAAAATGAGACCTAGAAGAGAAATAACCAGAGTAATATATTATAGAAGTCAAGAGAAAAATGTATTTTAAGAAGGAGGAAATAAACAATACTGTTTTGGGCCAAATAAGAAAAGAATAATGATGAGAACATTCTATTTTGACAACCTGAAAGTCAATTGTGACCTACACAGGAACAATCACAGTGAAATGGTGAGGGCAAGGACCCTATTACAGAAGGTGAGAGGACAAGGTGATGGGGAAATGGAATCAGCAACTTGAGATCACACCTTCAAAAAGTTGTATGATCACAGGTAGAAAAGAAATAAAGTGACAACTAGAAGAGGAAGTAAGGTCACAAGAGGATTTGTGCTTTTGTTTGTTGTATTCACTTGATTTTGTTATTAAGATAGATAAAACAACTTTATATTTGCTGGAAATTTCTGTAAAGCACCACTGTCAACTTCATCCTTCAAGACTGGACTATGGAAACTTGTCTACACTCCTTTGTCTCATTCACTCATATCCCATCAATTATTATAAACTGTCAGATTTACCCTCTATTTCTTGAATCCAACTCCACTTCCCCATCTCTACTGCCATTGCTTTAGTTCAGACACTTACCTAGATTACTTTATACTCTCCCTTCCTGAATCTTCTCATTCTTTAAATACTTTCTCTAAATTGCAAGCAGAGTTGAGCAGGTAAACTACTATTTTAACACCTTCCATGCTGATAATAGAATTAAGTTGAAGCATTGTAACTTGGGATAAGAAGCCCAATCAACTTTCTTAATTTCTTCTCATGTTTTGCTTTGTTATTTATCAGTGTTGTGGCAAATTAAACCACTAAACTTGTTTTTTTGCTGAAAACCCATATTGTTTCAGCCTAAAGTGTTTCTCTGACTGACTTTCCTATCCTTTACTGGATATTTTTTATTCCTTAAGGTTTAGATTAATATTCCACTTCTTTCAGAAACATTCCTTGAAACTCTAAATTGTTTAAGCACACCATTCTTATATCAGCTTAAATGTATGTGTATGTGTGCACATGTGTTTTTTATTGAATATAAATTATCTGCTTAAGCATTTGTCTTCATCTCTAGCATAAGGCTCTTTAGGACAGGATCCTTGTATAGTTAATTTTTGTTATTTTGAGCCATAGCTGATATCTTAGCAGGACTAAGGGGTTGATAATCTGAACATTAGCCCACTATGCTGATATGATGTTCAGTGATACTTATGCATTACAAATATCCTTTCCCAAATGGAACTTACATGTTTACAGGCAACTTATCATAGCAAGAAAACATAGATTTTAGACACAGAAAAAAAATCCTTAAAATTCCAGAACTATTATTTATTGGTTGTCTTGTAAGTCACGCAGGTTCTTTGAGCCAGAGTATCTTTAATCATAAAATGATGACACTAATACTTATTCTATGATGTTACTAATATTTAGGAATATTTTGAGAAATAAAATTCACAATATTTTAAATACATATACCTAAGGTAATATCTGGAAAATAATAAATGGCCTTCAAATGATAATTCCCTTCCCATTTGAAAATTGCAGATTTATTCATTTCCTGAATATGCATTAAGCACTAACTACAATACAGACACCATTCTAGGCATTAAAATCCAACAATAAACAAGACAAACATGATTCTTACTCTCACAGAATTTATATACTCTGATTGGGAAAACTAGGGCTCAACAATTACACAATTTGTTATTTAACTGCAATTATGAAAAGTGCAACCAAGAAGCATTGTGTGTTACGAAAGTATTAAGCTTGCCACTCGTAACTTTCTTTTCATTATTTTGCTCAGATGTGCTTTGATTAGTGCTCATTTAGGCACTTGCCCAGCGTTATTATTTTGGAGACAACCTATCAGTGATCTATCTATCTGTCTATCTAGCTCAATTATCATTAAAGCAAAGAACTGGGTAATGTTGTAGTGGATGCTAAGAAGTATACCATAGTCTTTGGTGTCAAGGAGCTCAGTAATAGAAACAAGCACTAAAAATGAGTAATTTTTTAAAAAGCACCATAAAAATGTAAAGGCAGAAATTCCTAGATGTGGAATACTTCAGTTTAAAGATGGCATCTGAATTGGACTTTTCAGAATCAATAGCAGTTTGAAAGCAAATTCCTTTTCACAGTATCTATGCACTATCACCAAAAAACTGCGCACTTGTAATCTGAAAACATTACTCTTAGCCAACACCCACTACATTAATACAGGAATGTATTACTTGTCACCTAGATTATTGAAAAAGATTTCTATTTGACTTTCACCTCACTGTGCTTTGAATGTGTCCCCTAAAGTTTATGTGTTGGAAACTTAATTCCCAGTGAAGCAAGGTTGAGAAGTGGTGCTTAATGGGAAGTGTTTATGTCATGGAGGCTACAGCCTCATGAATTGATTAATGCCATTACCATGGTACTGTGTTTGTTATTTTGGGACTGGTTTATTATTAAAAGACTAAATTCAGATCCCACTTGTGCTCGCTCGTTCTCTCTCTCTCTCTCTCTCCCCCCCTTTTTTGCCTTTCTGCCATGTGATACCTCTGCCTGTTATAAGGCAGCAAAAGGGCCCCATATACTGCCCCCTCAATCTTGAATTTCTAAGCATCCAGAACATGAGCCAATGAATTTCTGTTCATTATACATTTTCCATTCTGTAGTATTCTGTTATACTAAGAATAACTATAGACTAAGATTCTCCTCCAATTACTTTCTTCTTTGTTTTTAGGGTGAATTTTGCAAAAACACAGATCTAATTCTGTCACATCCTTGCATTCAATCTTTCATTTGCTTTTTGGGTTTTCAAATAAAGCCCAGCATTTCCATCATGGAATATGAACTCTTGCATGATTCAAGTGCCATGGTCTGCATGCTGAAACTTAGCCATAGCAAACAATGTGCACATTCCAACTAGCCCATACACTCTCAGATCACTATGCTTTTCTCCATCCTGCTTCTTCATTTTATTTTTCTAATGCCTACTCTGCTTATAGGTTCAGATAACATACCATCTTTCATAGGTAGCTTTTGCTGACTCTCTCCTCCAATTTCTGATAAGGAGTGTTCATCTGCTCCCACAAAACTCTCTACCTTAATGGTTATCATCTATACTCACTTGTCTGCTTATCATTTTCCCCCATCACACTGTGACCTTTTGCAGGGCAAGAGTTATATTTCTTGGTATTTTTTTTTCCAACGCCTAAAAGACTTCCTGTCATTACAAAACAATTTTACAAGATGGCTAAAGAAAATGAAGGACAACCTGTTAGAGGAGAGAAAACAATCTAATTTGGAAAAAAGAAATTTTTGGAAGGAGAACAATAAATAACAATCCTAGAAAACATATGGAGCAGGGCTATGAGATAGAGCTTCCTGTGATGATGAAATTTTTTTATTTTGCACTGTCCAATACAGTAGCCACTAGCTGCCTGAATGGTTGGGGACATAAAATGTGGCTAGTGTGGTGGAAACACTAAATTTTAGCCCATTTTAATTAATTTAATTTTAAATTTAAATCATTGCCACAGGGTCTACTGTATTGGATAGCACAAAACGGACAGGTCTATAGAAGGCCTTGGATATCAGGTTAATGAGACAATATTTTGTAGGTAATTAAAGCAAATTGAAGTATTCTAAGAAGAAAATTAACATAATTCAAAGAGTGTCTTAATGACTTATAAAAACTACTAATAAGCAATGATATAAAGGTATGAAAATTACAAACTGTTATAATTTACATGATGGTTTATTTCTTCTAGAAATTTTGTTTTGTTTCTCACTTTAACCATCTAATGAGGTGAAGATAATGGACAACAATTTTTTATCTAACTTACTAATGTGAAATGATAATGTAATATTTTGGAAATATCTTCAATAGAATTGGAGTAAAAAACCTGAATATCAACTATTCTGTTATTATCTAATTAATTGGATAATAAAATATACAATTTATAATTTGAAAACATTTTGACTTTTCATCACATACATTTCATATAATAGATAAATAATGTGTTCAGCTGTTGGATGTGTATCCAGAAAATTTCTGATATTATACAGCTACCAGGCAATGGCTTAGATGTAAGGTAAACACAAATCCCACTTTCCTAAGACAACCCAGTTATGCCTAATGTACATCAGTTGACAAACATATTAAAATATTTTATCCTCCCTTTTCTGTATCATAAATGTTATCTTCAAATAATAAATTACGTGGCCACAATTTGTGCATCTCTATCACAAACTACAATATACCTTTCTTTTAGAAAATATGCACATTAGACTACTTTATAATAAAAATATCCAATATATTTCCATTTGTTTATTTCTCTGCCAGCAAAAGCATAAGCAACAAGGTAAGGAAAGTTTAGAGACTCAGGTCAAGATATTCTGAACACATCTGAAATACTTATGAACATTTAGAGTCAATTTACCTTCATAAATTTGCTGACAGTATTGTATCTTCCTTATATGGTTTGTCAAGATTAAATCAAAATGATTACATAAAACATTTAACATAGTACTTGGCAGAGCTTAACTAATTAATAAATGTTAGACGATCTATTTCTTACTGTTATTTTGTGTCATTATTGTTCTACTACTTCTCCTGGCAGGTTCAAACATCCTGGAATAAGGTTTGGCTGGCAAGAGCATGGGGGCTCTTAGGGATATCAGGTGGCTCCACTCCTAGGCAGGACAGGTGGGAGGGACACCAAGAGATTTTCTGTCTTCCCCTTGGGCATAGTTTTTAACATGTGTCAGAACAGGTTAGTTGTAAAGCTACACTTACCTGACCAGTCTCAGCAGGGGAAGCAATATATCTGCATTATCTCGTGATCTCTCACATAGAAATCCTTGCATTTATATATTTATACAATATTCCCCAAAATATTTTCTTTTTACATACCCAAAGCAAGTTTGCTCAAACATATTTCAAATTACAGTTGCATTGTAATATAAAAAGAAGCTAGAGGTCTTATGTCATCTAATTCAGATAATATTCCTGCCTCCCAAATTGTGATAAAGACAATGTTTAGAAAACACTTTTTATAGTGTTTAAAAACAGTTACTATTATTCTTTTCGATTTGATTTAGAGATTATGATAGATGAACAATACTGCAAACATGTTAATAAAAACATGAGGAAAGACATGAGGAAAAAGTCAACAGAAAGGCAAATTAATTCAAAACAATGACCATTTTAGGTTTTAAGAGAATTAATAAATTTGGGGGCAAAAGACTGAAAATCTAAGAAGTTTACGTGGAAATTAAACACATTTTGGCACAGTCCTCTTAAATTATCCAAAAAAAATTTATAACATAAGTGTTGTGATCCTTGGGGAAAAAAACATCAAATATTCTAAACATATTTGCATAGAGTTTCAAGCAATGGATGGAAGAAAGGCAGAGCTGTATGAATATACTCTAAGAAAGTAAAGTTGAGATTTGTGTATCTTATATGCTTATGTGAACCAACTTGGCCGCAAGCAGGAGACCAGGAGCAAGGACATGAGGAGACAATAGTTACAGGAGTTCTTATGACAATTAGAACTCAGATAAAAAAATTATAGGCTTCTGAAAAAGAGAATGCCAAGATCTAAATGATGGTTCAGGTGTTTGTTTGTTTGTTTGTTTGTTTGTTTGTTTTACTACTTATATGGAGGATGATTAGCACATGGTGAAAGGCTACAAGAAGGCAATAATTAAATTGTATCCAGAAGAAAAAAGCAGAAGTCAGAACACAATGAAGCCAGGGTGCAATATTAGTGTTTTAGACTTTCTATCTGTTCTTTAAAAGAGAAGTGAAAGACATGTTATTCTCAGATAACTAAATTGGGACATGTTAACAGCCTCAATAGGAGTAGAAAAATAATACAGTGATTCCTATACAATTAGCACATACACCAACATATCATAATTAGATTCAGCATATAAATTAATCAACAAAACATTAATTAAAATAATTAAGCAAAGAAAATGAAAGAGCATGTTGTCAAAATCCACTGCTCTTGTTTTCTTTTTGGTCCTCCATACCACTTAATACATAGTCAGTCAGTTTTTACATTGAATATCACTATACCTTCCTTCAAACTTGGGAAGATAGCAAGACTTTTGTTCAGTGTAAGATGGTGATTTTCATTAGACTTAGAGAAAATATGTTCCAAATTTAACACCAACATCGTTTCTAATGACCCAGGCTCATCTACCCAAGGTCAAGAGAACAGGCCATGTGAGAAAATGTTGCTGGTATTTTTATCAAGAAGCAAGTAGGAGACTAGGATACTGAGGGAAAGAGATGGAGTGCTGCAAAGACAATGAGAAATGGAGAATTTCCTAGGAGAGTAGAAACAAGATATTTACAAATAAAAGCAATCCAGACATACAGGGAGAGAA
Source organism: Mandrillus leucophaeus (assembly GCF_000951045.1). Classification (NCBI taxonomy): domain Eukaryota; kingdom Metazoa; phylum Chordata; class Mammalia; order Primates; family Cercopithecidae; genus Mandrillus; species Mandrillus leucophaeus. The sequence continues at coordinate 1,370,748 of NW_012106842.1, forward strand.
ATTATTCAGGAGAAAAACTATTGTTAATAGAAAGTGCCATTCTCACATATCTGCAAGCATCTCAAAATCAACAGAAAAAAAACCCCTCATTTGTAGAGTAAGAAAGGCAAGCAAAGATAAGCAGTATCATATAAAGGGAAGTTAGAGAAGCCAATAGAAATGAACCATTGGATCTGACAGGAAAGTGTCTTGCCAGTTCCCAGAAGAAGCTGAAAAGGGGGGCTCATTCCACTTTTTAGTGCTTGCTTAGGCTTAAAAGCAAGCAGGGTCCAGAAACTTTTAGGAAAGAGAGTAGCCTGACTCTAGTTTATTCAAAACAAAACCATGGTAAGGCATTGGCTACAGTGAACATTTGTTAGAATTATGCCAGCAGACTAAGATACATAATTGAGTGGGAGGTTGTATGCAAAATTTATAGGGAAGATAGGATTAAGGAAACTAGTGCAGAAATTAGGAATTATTACAGAACTAGAAATATGATATGATGGAGGCCATGTGTCAGTAATAATTGGCACTGAGATCTAAAATTTCCACCCAGTCCCTCAATCAAAATGTGCCAAATCCCCTGCATAGTTAGGGAGAGTTACTCAGCAAATCAAAGAGGAGCTAGGTGCAATAGAAGAAGCTTCTTATTGGAGCAGAATGAGAAATAGAACAAAATCCTCAGAAAATAAAGAACAAACAAATGTATATTCATAATATAGTTCTATTATTTGAAATTTTTATTCAATATCACAATGTAATAAAGTTTTAATTGAAAATTAGGCTCTCTGAAATATAAGACAAAAGTTTTTTTAAAATTTGAGCTATGATTATTGTGACTTATTCAAGAGAACTGATTATCAGTTTATGTTCACCAAGATGGAGATGTATGCACAATGATAGTAATGGTGGCCAATATTTACTGCATATTCTCTATGTGCTCAACACTGAGCGTATGTGTTTCATACATTATAACATGTAATCCTCTGAATAACCTGATTAATACGTATTATTAGTAGTATTACCATTTTGCAGGTAATGATAACATTTACTAAAATCCCATGAGATAAGTAAATGAGGCTCTGAACATTTACATAATTACTGAAGGTCACATAGCTCTGAAGTGCAGCACCAGAACCTGAATCCAGATGTTTCAGATTCTAGAAGCCATTCCCTTTTCCCCTAATCTACACTGTATGAAAGATGCCGTTACACTCCCGTGAATTTATTTGCATTAGCTGATGTTCTGCCTTATTGCAACCATGGGTATTTCTTCACATAGACACACATTTGGACTGAACATGTATATTTAACATATTCAGTTCATTCCCACTGAACTCTTTGGAAGTCTGTCCACCTTTTTGGTGGGAATTATCTTATCTTATAATCCCTCAACTCTGATATAAACTTTGTTGATGTTGTCTCTCACTTCTTAATGGGTTCTTGAAGTTTGCAATTGGTAAATCTTCTTTGTCAATTCAGTATCACAAAACTTGAGAGCAATTGCAATAGTATCTTTGACATTTCTAAAGGATTCAAATATAACATTAATAGATAATATTTATGTTATGAAATTGCACAAAAGTTTTACAAGCCAGTCAACATGTATAAGAGAAACAAAGTCTAATGCATAGAATTCTTCACTGTGCATGCAAATATAATGACTGTCATGCTTCAGTTCTACTAAATTACTTAAAGATCTGGGAACTGGGGAAAGAAAGAGGAAAAGTAACTAACATCTACTGAGACCAAACTATGTGCCAGCCATTTCACATATATGATTTAATTTAATTTTATCACATATCATATAATTGAAGCATTACAGCTCCTCTTCCAAATAAGGAAACCAAAATTCAGGGGTTACACAACTTTCTCAAGTAAATGCGATCGTAAAACTGAGACTTTCAGTTAAATTTCTATGACTGTAAGCCTCTAACTTTCTCACCCCACAGCCGCTACTTTTCAGTCATCCAGTGACCTCAGCAACTTTTCAGTTGAAGATTCTGCATCACTAGATAACAGAACAAACTCAAGAGCCAATCAACATATATTTCTAAATAAATTTGTTTAAGCTTCAAGATTTTATTCTACCTATTTTTTGTGAGCATTCAACTATTATTAAGCTAGGCATTAATGAAACTTGCAAAAATGTAAAACAATGCCACCCTTCTCACAAGTTTTTGTTTGTTTTGGAAAATCTAGTTGTTATTCAAATAATATGTTATATATGTTAACACATGATGGATTTATTGTTGTTATTTCTAATGAATTAACATTTAAATTACCAGTTTTAATTTCTAATGGTGAAAATATCTATAAATATGACCCACATAAACAAAAACTCTGGTATTCTTTATAATTTAGAGTATAAAGAAATCCTGATACTAAAAACTTTATTAGGTCAGTTTTTACATTGAATCTCACTATACCTTCCTTAAACTTGGGAAGATATCAGGACTTTTGTTGAGTGTAAGATGGCGATTTTCTTTGTTTTTCTAAGTGTTTTTCTAAGCCAGTTTTAGTGCTTTTTAAAATTTCTGCATTTTCTAAAACCTACTACCCCACTTGGAGTAATCAACCAAATTCTAGGGGCTAAGTCTTTCAGTAATTATTTGTTTTATATTTATCTGGTATTTACAACTTCTAGGGCCTACTTTGTTCCCAGTAAGTACAAAACACCTGCTTAACAAATAAATTGCATCATTTAATACTCTGATCTTCAGGCTCAGTCATACTATTAGGAAGCAGTGTGTCCAGTAGACACAGCAAGACCCAATTTGACGTTATGTTATACTTTTTTTTTTTTTTTTTTTTTGAGACGGAGTCTAGCTCTGTCGCCAAGGCTGGAGCGCAGTGGCGGGATCTCAGCTCACTGCAAGCTTCACCTCCCGGGTTCACGCCATTCTCCTGCTTCAGCCTCCCGAGTAGCTGGGACTACAGGTGCCCGCCACCGCGCCCGGCTGATCTTTGAAGTTTTTAGTAGAGACGGGGTTTCACCGTGTTAGCCAGGATGGTCTCGATCTCCTGACCTCGTGATCTGCCCGCCTCAGCCTCCCAAAGTGCTGGGATTACAGGTGTGAGCCACTGCGCCCGGCCAGATAATTCTTTTAAATAATGAATCTGACTCATTCTTTTCATCAACAAATACAATACTATTATTAAACATAAGGCACTATTGCTAGGCACTGGAGAGTCAGAATTGAATATTATTGACACAGTTCCTGTAGTCTTTGGAGCTTTGGTTGTGTGAGAAGATAGCCACTAAACAATGAATTGCACAATTAATCAATGAATTATAATTTACAGTGAGAGTTACAAGAGATTTATAAAATATTATAAAATCCTACAAGGCATATTGAAATAAACATATTGTCAAATGCCTGCCTCCATAGGTCAGAAAAAGTGCTTAAGCTAGCTTCTTCCTGTTTAAAATAAGGAGGGGAGTGTCACTGACCTGTACTCATTCTGTGTATCACTTACTAAATTTTTGTTCATATAATTATTGCCTCAATAATTATTTGAGCAATGTTTATTTTCTCCGTTATTCCATACATTCCATAAGATAAATTTCTATTTTGTTCACAGCAGAACTCCCTGAACTAGCAAAGCACATGATACATCATGAAACATGGTAGTGCTTAATAATACATTTGTTGAGTAAATAAATGAATATCACATCTATCCAGAAGGCTTGGTAGAGCTTCTTCCTAGATCCACATGTTTACTGTTTTATGTATATAAAATTGATATTCCAAAAGAATTTTTTAAAAAGCCTGAGGATTTGTAAACTTCAATTACTTTCTGGTAAGCAAGAGTGTGACAATATACTAATGTGACAAGATACACACATTTAAGAAAATGTGGTCTCCTAAGTGTTAGTATCTGCCAGTGAACAAAGGAAAAAAGAAAGAAAGGTCCTGACCTCACGAAGGTTACATTTGCACAGTCATACAAAGACAAACTGAATTTATACTCATACACAGTTAAAACTGCAATGTATTTGAAGAGATCAAGATAAATCATGTTTAACAGATAAGTTGGTTAAAGGAATATATTATTCTACTTGGAATGTTGTATCAAAATACTACAGACCAGGTGGCTTGAACAGCAGCCATTTATTTCTCACCGTTCTAAAGGCTGGGAAGTCCTAGATCACGGTACTGGTCAATTTGGTTCCTGAAGAGGACCCTTTTCCTAGCTAGTAGATAGCCACCTTTTGCCACCTTCTTCCTGAGTCTCCACATGGTAGAGAGAAAACCATTTATCTCTTTTCTTATTCTTATAAAGTCACTGTTCCTACCATAAGGGCTCCTCTCATGACCTCATCTAATCCTACTTACCTCCCAAAGACCTCATCTCCAAAAAAAGAAAAAAAAAATCATTATGAGTATTATGACTTCAATATGAGAATATTAGGGGACAAAATCCATTGCGTAGCCAGAAATTAAGGACAGAATTTATGCTGTAAGATAAAAGGGGAAAATTAATACAACTTGTCTGGGATAGAATCCTGGACTTATGGGTATATAGTCACAGATGTGAACACTTAGAAATAGATATTGAGTGAGCAAGGAGCCATTGTGATCATCTTTGAGCCTATGCTGGGAAGAAAG
>NW_012106842.1:1376022-1387693 GCF_000951045.1 Mandrillus leucophaeus
AATAAAAATTTTGACCTTTCAATAATAGTTTTATATTAAAAAGTGCTTAAAGGTAATATAAGAGTATAGGTAATATATAGATTATATATTTATATATGTACACAAAAATAGATATTATGTATGTATATTATATGTCTATATTATATATAAGGAGAAAGATAGATGTGTGCACACATACACATATATATAACACATCCATTGGAAATAAGCCAGTAGCGAGGTACTAGCTTGTACAAAGAGTACTTTATAGCCTACAATTTCTCAGTAAGACCATTGATATTAATGTTGAAGTCCAAGTGTTGCTAATAAAATATCATTAAGGAGCCTATGTGTTGCTATTAATTAATGATAAGTGAGAAGTGCTGAGCTGATGCTTCTGCTGCCCCTTTTTGGTGAGCTGATTTCATAAATCAGAAAGTGTAGTGAATGAAGCTTATAGGACTTCAATAGCAGATCAACCTAAAGGGAAAAAAAAAAAGCTAAGAATGTGAAAGTCACAGGCTAGGGGACATTTGCAGTGGGCCTGACTCTTACGTGGCTACCAACTCCCTGAATCACAGTGTATCATCGCAAATCCCTTATGACTTCAAGATAGAGTCTGCCTTCTAGATTAAACATGAAGTCGAAAGTCTCTGGGAATGGTGGCACTGGTAGCTTTACGTTTCTGAGTGACCTTGAAGTTTTTAAGTGGCCATCTCAGGATGCCAGCTATTGCTGAAAGAAAAGAGTCCAACACCCAGGAGTAAGAATGTAAAATAAGACAGTCAGGAAAATTGGTCTCCACAAAATAGGTTGGAATTCCAATCCTGGGATCCAGCTCTAAGGGATGAATAGGTATAAACTCTAAAAACCAAAACCAACCTCTTTCGTAAGGGATGAGCAAACACAGTGGATGTTCCTGGTGAAAGCTGTGATTTGATAGGCAATGGGAATTTAGGACTTACTCTTGATAGGCAATAGGAATTTAGGACTTACTCCAGTACCACCAGATATGAGGCTACTGCATAGCATACCATATCCAAGAGGTCTATTAGATGTTTGAAACATCTAATAGAATATCAGACTGGTCATGTATCAGGACTGACTTGACTGAAGGACTGAATGGAGTTGAAAACATGAATTCAACTTTATCAATGCCTAATTTTGTCCTGGCCCACAAAACTAACTCAGGACTATTTTCAAGTAAGGAAACAGAAACTAGTAAATGCTAAGTGAAGAATTTTCTTCGGCAAATAAACAGCCCAAACAGAAGCAACTGGGGAAGAAAAGAAAACCAGAAGACACAACTCAATGCAGATGGTGGCATAAGGAGGACAAATACAAACAGCTGGCAAGAGAAGAATCAGTTGATCAAGATAAAAGTAGAAACAAGAGAAAAACTAGAGAAGCAGAGAGACTTTATTAGAGAGGCAACACATTTTATGGGAAAAAACAGAGGTTGATCATGACATTGTGAGATAGAGGTGAAATTAGAGTCATTCGTCTCAAACCATGACACCGCTTTATCGACTAAGTTTATGTAATATTCTAAATTCTTTGTTGGTGCTTCAACAATGTTCACAACATATTCACCAGGAGTAGATTTCATCCCAAGAAAATACTTTATTTGCCCATTCATAAGAAGCGAGTCTTCATTCATTCAGGTTTTATCACCAGATTTCAGCAATTCAGTTGCAGCTTCAGACTCCACTTCTAATTCTAGTTCTTTTGCTATTTCTACCACACCTACAATTACTTCCTTTAACTTGAACACTTAGAGGCCATTGTAGGGTTATTAACTGGCCTAATTTCAATATTACTCTGTCTCAGGGAAAGGAAAGTTTGAGGAGAGGGAGAGAGACGGGGATGGTCCAGTGGTGGACCAGTCAGAACACACACAACATCTATCAATTAAGTTCATTGTCTTATATGGACATGGTTCATGGTGTCTCAAAAAAATTACCATAATGACATCAAATATCACTGCTCATATATCTCCATAATATACATAATAGCAACGAAAAAGTTGGAAATATTGTGAGAACTACCAAAGTGTGATGCAGAGACACTAAGTGAGCACATTCTGCTGGGAAAACTTGCTCAATGCAGGGTTGGCACAAACCTACAATTTGTAAAGAATGCAGTGTCTCCAAAGTGCAATAAAATGAGATATGCCTGCAATTCAATATAAAACTAAGAGCAGGTCGAGGATTATAACAAAATACCTGCTTGTTATCATGCAGGTATTTTAATTTCATTCTTAGAGTGGTGCCTGGTAACTCTTTTATTGTTTTGCTAAAATTAGGTTACCTGGTAGTACTTCCTGTGTTTGTGGTACTTCAAGCTTTAATAGCTTTATCGGAAGTATCTGTGTGTGTGTGTGTGTGTGTGTGTGTGTGTGCGCGCGCATGCCAATTATGGTCAGTACTTTATAACAATAATGTTTTATGAAAGTAAACAAATTTATATAAACATTTTATATGGAATTTGAACATAAACATAATACTTCAAAGAAATTTATGCTTAAGCAGACAATACTAATTAGATCACACATCCCCCTTCCATGATATACTTTAGAAGAAGATGTGGAGTTATAATTGGGTCTGCTTACTAAATGGAGAAAGAAAATATCATAATTCCCTAAAATTATACAAAATGATTAATATTATCTTAATTTTAGCTTTCATAGTGTGGACAGATAATAGATAATTAAAAGCTGAAGATAAGATCAAAGTTTCTTTCTAGTAAGATTATCTTCATTGTTATCAAGCCATTGAGTGGTACTGACAGTTGATTGCAAAATTGACTACTTTTATTCCACCTTCTTTTATGTACACCCTCTTACCCCCAGGAAACTCTTACTATAGAGAACAAAATATTGATATAGCTCAAGAACAAGAAAGCCAAGCAAGTAAAGAATGGTCACTGCTCCTTCAAAAAAAAATGAAAGTCTATAGTGTGGTTGGAGGAGGGTTTCCTTTGTTGATTGTTGTTCCCTTGACAAGTTACAATGTTTTCAGCATAGAACATATGGCTCAGAAATTTCTTATTGCTTCTAGGTTCCTCCTGTTTCAATCAGAAATAAAACTAATTATGAAGACAAGTTTACTCTTCTAATACTAATGACTTTTGAGATGCTCATATGATTGGGATATAAATAGAATTTGTAAGATTGGTGAGATAACCAATAATAATACTTAGTAAACAAATTAGGAGTATAAATTGTTGACTAAAAATAACTGCTTCATAGGGACCCAATCGCACAGTGAGTGGGAATGAATAAGGCACAGCCTCTGGGGAATAAAGAACTTTCTGAGATGAATTACAAGTAATAAAAGAAGAAAACCACACTCTTAACTGATGAATAGAAATCCCTGAGGAGAAAAGTGCTCATTTGTACGTTCCTTCTTTAGTGTGGCTTATTTCTAAGATGTTGCTTTTATTGTGTGAGATACTTCTTCTCTGCTCAGATTGATCTAGATGGAGAAGATTGCCATATAATTGTGATTGTTTTAACTGAGTTTTACTAAATGTTTCAACATTTAATCAGCTTTTTACATCCTTTAATTGATATATTATTTGTAGTCAAAGCTGTTAAGAAAATGTATTAAATATACCGAAATAAAAAAGAGAACTTTTCCTCTCCTACCCCTTCTCATTTACACGGCAATGACTGCCGTCTTCTTCTCATTTACGCAGCAATGGCTGCCGTGCTAATCACCTTGACACGTTTTGTCTCCCTTCCTCATTGTACTTCTTTCGAGTAAACTTACCACCTTCTGACATACCATTGTGTGTGGGGAAAGTGTAATTCTAAGATGACCTCCAGTGAATTGCACCCAGATATTAAACCCCTACTCTTAAGTCCAAGCAGGTCATATGTCTTGCTTCTAGATAATAATGTGTGACAAAGGTGATGGGATAGCACTCCTCCGATTAGGTTACGCTTATAAAACTCCGTGTTAGCTGACTGGAGCAAGAGCTTCTCTTGATAGCCTTGAAGAAAGAGGTTGTCAGGTTGTAAGAGGCTGTGACCACATGGAAACAAACTGTGGGACCCTCTGGCAGTTGAGAGTGTCCCGAATCACGGCCAGCAAGACAATGGGAACTTCAGTCTTACAGCTTGAAGCAACTGGAGTCTACCAATAATCACGTGCTCTTGGAAGCGATCCCAAGCTCCAGGAAGGAATGCAGCCTGACCAATGCCTTGATTGCAGCTTTGCAGGGGAGCCAGATTAGCTACGTCTGGATTCCTGACATGTGGACACTGTGAGTTAATAAATATTTGCTGTTGTAAATCACCTAGTTTGTGGCAATTTGTTACCCAGCAGTAGAAAACTCATACACTATTTGCTTTATCTATACGTCTACATTTTTATTCTCTATTTCTTGTCCTGGCATCAACACATACATAGCTTATAATCTCAAGATAAACAGGATTGTTTTTGTTTTTGTTCTTTGTTTGGCTTGCTTTTCAAACTATGTCTCCATTGCCTAGAAGATTACTCAGCACCTAGTAGGCTTTCCATATGTTAAACAAAATTATATTTTTGAAAAGTACCAAGTTTCCATTAGTGAATCTATCTTACCTTAAAGCTACTCTAAAATAAAATTTCAGAAAGCATCGTTTTAAAACAAGATTAGAAAATTGTTTTTAAACAAAAGTGTGACATTTAAAAATTGTTTAATCATGCATTCAACTGACATATATTAAACACTTGTAATACGTGAGTGACCGTACTGGGCATTGAGGAGCACAGAGCTGGAGCCAACTTGCTTCTCTTCAGTCTAATAAAGGAGGTAAGTGCATAATCCCAAATTACAGGATGGCAAGGAATTCTCATAATAATGGTATTAGCAAAGTGCTAAATAAGCAAAGGACGAGAGTAATTACAACTAACATTTCTAAGTTTTTGTTGTGTCCCACACCCTTCACAGGCAGTTAACATGTATTTTTTCACTTCATTCTCATTATGGTCCTACAAGCAGTCACTATTCATGGCTTTGTTTTATAGTTGAAGAAAGACTCACCCAGTTTAGATAACCAACTCATGGTCACACAGTAAGTGACAAAGCTGAGGTTTTGACTCAGATCTGCCTAATTCTAGAGCCCAATTATATTATCATGTACCAATGGCTCTCAAAAATTAATGTGAATAAGCATGACTTGAAGAGTTTGAAAAAGTGATTCTAAAAGACTTGTCTCCAGTGAATCTAGGATGAAGCTCAGAAATATGCTTCTCTCTCCCTTTTCCTTAAGCAATTATCCAATCACTGCTGATTCAGGAGATCCAAGACCACACTTCATGGTACATGACCATGTGCTATAAATCCAGTCTTTGGAAGAAGTAAAAAGGGAATTCTTGGGGCCAGGCATGGTATGCACCATACCTGTAATCCCAGCACTTTGAGAGGCTGAGGCAGGCAGATCACTTGAGGCCAGGAGTTTGAGACCAGCCTGCCCAAAATGGCAAAATCCTGGATTAAGAAAATGTGGCACATATACACCATGGAATACTATGCAGCCATAAAAAAGGATGAGTTTGTGTCCTTTGTAGGGACATGGATGCAGCTGGAAACCATCATTCTCAGCAAACTATCGCAAGAACAGAAAACCAAACACCGCATATTCTCACTCATAGGTGGAACTGAACAATGAGATCACTTGGACTTGGGAAGGGGAACATCACACACCAGGGCCTATCATGGGGAGGGGGAAGGGGGGAGGGATTGCATTGGGAGTTATACCTGATGTAAATGATGAGTTGATGGGTGCTGACGAGTTGATGGGTGCAGCACAGCAACATGGCACAAGTATACATATGTAACAAACCTGCACGTTATGCACATGTACCCTAGAACTTAAAGTATAATAATAATAATAAATAAATAAATAAATTTTTAAAAAAAGACAAAAATTAGCCAGGCATGGCGGCATGCACCTGTAATCCCAGCTACTCAGGAGGCTGAGACACTAGAATTGCTTGAAGCCAGGAGGCGGAAGCTGTAGTGGGACAAGATCGTGCCACTGCACTACAGCCTGGGCAACAGAGCAAGACTCTGTATCAAAAAATAAAATAACAAAAAAGGTAACACTTCATCATATATAAAGCAGGAGGTAGAAAATGGAAGCAGATGAACGTCTAGGCCAATATCACAACCTACAAGTTTGGGCATGCAGGGCACATTCCAGAAATTATAGCTGAGACTTAGAGTGGGCATGGCAGTATTAGAGAGATTGCAGTGATGTGTTGCCAAACAATGGGGATACGTTCTGAAAAATGCATTGTTAGGTGATTTTGCTGTGAAAATATTATAAAACATACACAAACCTAGTTGGTGTAGCCTATTGTGCCTAGGCTACAAACCTGTACAGCATGTTACTGTACTGAACGCTGTAGGCAATTGTAACACAATAGTAAGTTTTGATGTATCTAAACACAACTAAACATAGAAAAAAATAGTAAAAATTCAGTATTAGAATCTTATGAAACCATCCTCACACATGCAGTCCTCCATGGACAGATCATTATGCAGGCCATGACTGTAATAGGAGAGGGAGGTAGAGGTCTGGTCATGACGTCTGTATGCCATCCAAAGAAAGGGTTATCGTGTAGTGATTAAATGCACAGAACCAGAGGACAAACTACCTGGAGTCTATTTCAAGCACCTCTTATAAAAGAGTTGAGAATATGAATAATTCATTCAACTGCTCTGTGACTCAGTTTTCTTATCTATAATTGAGGATAGTAATCCTATCTCATAGGTGTATTATTTAGATAAAATAATAACACATAAAGCATTTTTGAAAGTGTCTGGAACATAAGCACACAAAAAACATTAGTCATTCATTTTATGGCTGGAGTCAACATGTTGCCCCTGAGTAATTTTTATGGCAAAACGCTCTTTGATAGCTTTTTAGTAGCTGGATTCAATAGAGGGAAATTCTAAAAACAAGACCAGTTAAAAGACTATTCAATGTATGCCAAATGCATACAGTTTGGGGAGGGATAGAGAAGTGGGATCAAATTTGAGAATTATTTGGGAGTAAAAGCTATAGAATTTGAGCATAAATTGGATGTTGAGAGCAAAATAATGAGAATGACTCCCAGATAACTAACTTAGGCAACTGGTGGTTTTATTAGTGAATTCCCTTTTCTATGCCTTGAATGTCTGCATTGATAGGTTGTGATAGTAGATGTTGATTTTTTTCCCCCTTTCATTAGCTGACTGTCTGAAGGGGTCAGTAATTCCTTCTATGCTGAAGGCAGCATCATTGCTTTATCTGCTCCAGGGACATAAATACACCTGATTTAACGGTTTCTTCAAGCTGCCTTAACCTTGCTTTCGGCTATATCTTGATTTATATCAACATACTTAAAGTCTTGTTAATATCACTTGGGGTAGACTGTCAAATAGAATAAGCTTTCTAGTAAGTTTGCTCTCACCTCCTCTCACTTTCAGGTTCATCAAAGAAAGTATGCTTTTGTCATTGCCAAATTACTGATATACACCATAGAAAGCACATTCCCATTAATTACAATTCTATGTCAGAAATCACTTGACACTGGAGCTGGTGAAGGTACCCATTATGGACACATTTATGGCACACCTTGTACTTATCCCCAAAGCCCAGCCACAAAATGTCAAGCATTGTCATTATGAAGCCAAATAGAGAATAGGGGTGATTCTAACAAGTACCAACACTTGAAGAAAATTTATGAAAAGCAAATCATGGTAGTATGTTTTTGGAGAAAGTGAACCTTACATTTTGGTAAGTAAAGAGAAGTCCCTGACTCCATATCAGGCTCTAATCCTTATTCCTCTAGTCCTTGTCCCATAATAACTTTCCAGGATATAACAATATATCCTGTTAGTTGCCCCTAAAGATTCAGACCCAACTACCTATAGGATTATATATAAACATGAGGAATATCAGTGAGGCAGAAAGTCAACAATATGTGAATCAATATACATTTTAGAAAATCAGTATGTGGCAAGATGAAGGAGGCATTTGAGAAATTAAAATTGGAGACAAAGTGGTCGGTTGGGAGGTTGTCGCTGGTAAAAATGAATGAGGATCTCAACTGGAGTGATGGTGCAGATGAGTTTGGCTATCTTAGGAGATAGTGCATACACAGCTTATATCTTTGCCATAATCCACAGATATCAGTACACAGCTAAAATATTCAAGGGTCCCTTATAGAAAGTAAAACGTAAATCTCATTAACACAGCAGTCTTATCTTTTGTTACACTAGCTCTCTCATCCTCAGAATGATCTCCACCCATTTACTTTTTGCCACACAGAATTAAACATAGCATATTTCCAACTAATTCATTTAAAAACCACATTACACAAATATTTATGGAGCACCTACTATGTGCCATGCCCATTGCTCCTATGTTTTCTACTCTAGTGATACAACAATTCACCCTGAATTAGAAATCTGAAAATTACTTAGTCATGTAATCAATACATTTGTCGAACACCTACCATATTTCAGACGGTGTTCTATGTGCTAGGGATATAGTAATAAACACAATAGTGTATCCATCTGCAGGGGCTTACAGTCTAGATAGGAGGACCACAGTCAATAGACAAAATGATATATTTGCTATGCCAGTTGGTTCTAAAGAACATTGAGGACACCAATATGGTAGGGGAGGGGAATTAAGAGTGTTAGCTTGGAAGAATGAGATTTTAAATAAGGTGGTCAGGAAAGAACTACTAGGTGTATCTGTGCAGAGCCATGTAGAAGATGAAGAAGCCAGCCATGTGGAGCTACAAAGGAAGAGCATTCCAGGCAGAAGAAACTGGAAATGCAAAGTCCTGCAGCTGGAGCATATCCGTGTGTTCAGGGAACAGCAAGGAAATCCAGTGCAATCGGAGCAGAGAGAACCTGGGGTAGCAAGGAGAAGATGAGATAACAGAGGAAATGTAGGGCCGGAGTTTACGGACCATTGCAAAGATTTTAGATTTTACTCAGAGTAAAATTTTTGAATGGCAGAATAATACAATATGTGCCATATTTTTTACTAGACCACTAAACATCTCACAGATGAAAGTAAGGAGACCACTCAGGAGGCTACTGCAATAATCCTGATGGGAGACAATATTATTGTGGACTAAGTGGAAAAGATGAGCTGGATTCTGAAAACATTTTGTTTACTTGATTGATTGACACACAATATGTAGATGTTGGAGAAAGAGAGAACTCAAAGAGAATTCAAAAGTCAAGTTGCCATTTACTAAGATGGAGAAGACATTGAATGAGCAGATTTCAAAGAAAAGACCAAAAATTCGATTTTAAACTATAAAGCCTGGGATGTCCGTTAAAAATCTAAGTGATCGAAACCATGCTGGCCAATACGGTGAAACCCTGTATACTAAAATACAAAAAATTAGCCAGGCATGGTGGTACACAACTGTAGTCCCAGTTATTCAGGAAGCTGAGGCAGAGGAATCACTTGAACCCGGGAGGCGGAGATTGCTGTGAGCTGAGATTATGCCACTATACAAAACAAAACAAAACAAAAAATAAATCTAAGTGGAGATATTTAGCAAGCAGTTGGATATAGTCATGCAGTAAGGAGAATAACTCAAGCTGGAGACATAAATGTAGGAGATGGCATTTTTATTCCCCAATATAGTAATAATGGAAGCCATGGGCCCTCTAGAGTGTCTGCTGCCAACACACCAGCTGCAGGAGGGAGGCATAGCCAAGGCTGCATGCTTCATGGAGCCAGGGGGAGCCACAGACAAGTGGAAGCCTCACCCCTTCCTAGTTGGGTGAGCACTCCCTTGGTGCCACTGTAGCACCCAAGCTAAGTCCGCAGACCCGGGCTCCCGGTTCTCGGAGCTGGGAGCAGGTGGAAGCCCTGCCCTCCTGGGTGCAGCTTCAGCCACCCAAACTGCAGCTGCAGACCTGGGCCTCTCATCCCACAGAGCAGGCAGCGGCCCTGCCCTCCCGAGCACAGCTGTAGCCGTGCAAACTGTAGCTGCAGGTCCAGGCATCTCTGCACTCTTGGGGGCCTGGGAAGGCCCCACCTGACCTCGCAGGCTCAAAAGTGCTTGCTTCTGCTACCTGCCTCCCTTCTGTTGGCGCCCACTCTGATCTAGGAACAAAGTCAGAGCCAAGCCCAGGATCTGTCACAGCCCGGCAGGGTGTGCACACACTCAGGGAAGTGTTAACATGCCAGCCCGTTGCTGCCTTGGCCCCCTCCCGACTTTGGGCACCGAGGAGCATAGGAGGAAACCTGAATTTGGGCTGAAGGCACCTTGGCACTGGCCTGTAGGCAACCCTTGGCACCTGGGTGCCATACACCCTGGGTGCCATGAACAGCAGGAGGAGCCAGACAGGCTCCTGGGTAGACTGGAGTGGTCCCTGGCAAGGGTTCACCTTCAGGCCAGGGAGGGCCTGAAGGCTGGGGGCTGGGCTGCCAGTCTCACCCAGAGTGGGAACCTGTGGTACCTTTTCTGAGGCCACCCATGACCACCTACAGACCAATTGTCATGCACTTGCTCCCCTCTGAGGCCCATTAAAGATCAGGACTCAGCCAGAGCAGAGCAGACATTGGAACAACCAACTTCAGAGGGGAGCTACCCACTCTGGGGCCTCTTCTCTTCTGAGAGCTCTGCAGACAATGGGATGACTGGCTGGAGCAAAGAACTACCATCTCCCCTGATAGCTGAACACTTGTCAGGACAACTTGCCTAGCAGAGAGAAGCTAACCTCTCTTCTAGGAGCTGAACACTTGTCAGGACACACTGCCTGTGGAAAGGAGCAGCCTCCTGCGAGTTTCCTCTGAGCTATTCTGTCACTCACAAAGCTTCTCTATGTATTGCTCAGTCTTCACTTGTCCATGTACCTCATTCTTCCTGGTCACAGGACAAGAAGTTGGGGCCCATGGAATGGTGAGGCTGAAAGAGCTGTAACACAGAGGACTGAGACATGCCCCTTGCTTGCTCCATTGTCGGCAAGGAGAAGGAAAGAAGAGCTGTGGCCCCTCAGGGAACCCAGACCTGGGAGCTCCCTAAGCCAGAGCTGTGACTCCCTCTTTGGGACCCTGTCATTCCTAGCATCTCCCAGCTTCCAGCCAGCAACATGTTTCTCGGTGCCAGCCATGGAAGCTGCTTGCAGTGCACCTGGTCTGGCTACAGTCTTGCAGAGAGCTGGCACCCATGCCAGCACCTGGAGCTGCTGGCCCCATTGCAGCAGCTGGCATATCTGACTGCACAGTGGCCAAACCCCATGCTCACTCACACACTGCTCACCCTTCTATGCCTGACACCCTTGGCAGCCATGGGACCCAGGCCGGTAGTGTGAGCTGAGCACAGCCTGCCATGCTGAGTGGGCGAAACAAGCCTACCAGGCCTGAGCAAAGGCACCACCAGCCACAGAGGTTTCCAGCCAGAAAAATGACACCCCAAAGATCCTATAACAGTAGACACTAGACGTATGTGACTATTTAAACTTAAATTCATTTTAAAATAAAATAAAAATTCAATGAGTTTTTAAAGCTACATTTCAAGTGCTCAATGTGGCTAGTGGCATGTATGCCCAGCAGTGTCATATTAAACAACCCAGATATACAATTTCCATCATCTCCAAAAGTTCTACTGGACAATGCTAGATTGATAGTGTTAAAGACATAAGATAAGAGATCAATCACCAACTGAGTGACTCTGTT
>NW_012106842.1:1389518-1398437 GCF_000951045.1 Mandrillus leucophaeus
CCTGGGAAGGCCCCACCTGACCTCGCAGGCTCAAAAGTGCTTGCTTCTGCTACCTGCCTCCCTTCTGTTGGCGCCCACTCTGATCTAGGAACAAAGTCAGAGCCAAGCCCAGGATCTGTCACAGCCCGGCAGGGTGTGCACACACTCAGGGAAGTGTTAACATGCCAGCCCGTTGCTGCCTTGGCCCCCTCCCGACTTTGGGCACCGAGGAGCATAGGAGGAAACCTGAATTTGGGCTGAAGGCACCTTGGCACTGGCCTGTAGGCAACCCTTGGCACCTGGGTGCCATACACCCTGGGTGCCATGAACAGCAGGAGGAGCCAGACAGGCTCCTGGGTAGACTGGAGTGGTCCCTGGCAAGGGTTCACCTTCAGGCCAGGGAGGGCCTGAAGGCTGGGGGCTGGGCTGCCAGTCTCACCCAGAGTGGGAACCTGTGGTACCTTTTCTGAGCCCACCCATGACCACCTACAGACCAATTGTCATGCACTTGCTCCCCTCTGAGGCCCATTAAAGATCAGGACTCAGCCAGAGCAGAGCAGACATTGGAACAACCAACTTCAGAGGGGAGCTACCCACTCTGGGGCCTCTTCTCTTCTGAGAGCTCTGCAGACAATGGGATGACTGGCTGGAGCAAAGAACTACCATCTCCCCTGATAGCTGAACACTTGTCAGGACAACTTGCCTAGCAGAGAGAAGCTAACCTCTCTTCTAGGAGCTGAACACTTGTCAGGACACACTGCCTGTGGAAAGGAGCAGCCTCCTGCGAGTTTCCTCTGAGCTATTCTGTCACTCACAAAGCTTCTCTATGTATTGCTCAGTCTTCACTTGTCCATGTACCTCATTCTTCCTGGTCACAGGACAAGAAGTTGGGGCCCATGGAATGGTGAGGCTGAAAGAGCTGTAACACAGAGGACTGAGACATGCCCCTTGCTTGCTCCATTGTCGGCAAGGAGAAGGAAAGAAGAGCTGTGGCCCCTCAGGGAACCCAGACCTGGGAGCTCCCTAAGCCAGAGCTGTGACTCCCTCTTTGGGACCCTGTCATTCCTAGCATCTCCCAGCTTCCAGCCAGCAACATGTTTCTCGGTGCCAGCCATGGAAGCTGCTTGCAGTGCACCTGGTCTACAGTCTTGCAGAGAGCTGGCACCCATGCCAGCACCTGGAGCTGCTGGCCCCATTGCAGCAGCTGGCATATCTGACTGCACAGTGGCCGAACCCCATGCTCACTCACACACTGCTCACCCTTCTATGCCTGACACCCTTGGCAGCCATGGGACCCAGGCCGGTAGTGTGAGCTGAGCCCAGCCTACCATGCTGAGTGGGCGAAACAAGCCTACCAGGCCTGAGCAAAGGCACCACCAGCCACAGAGGTTTCCAGCCAGAAAAATGACACCCCAAAGATCCTATAACAGTAGACACTAGACGTATGTGACTATTTAAACTTAAATTCATTTTAAAATAAAATAAAAATTCAATGAGTTTTTAAAGCTACATTTCAAGTGCTCAATGTGGCTAGTGGCATGTATGCCCAGCAGTGTCATATTAAACAACCCAGATATACAATTTCCATCATCTCCAAAAGTTCTACTGGACAATGCTAGATTGATAGTGTTAAAGACATAAGATAAGAGATCAATCACCAACTGAGTGACTCTGTTTCTAGACTTGGAGAAAGGAAGAGATGGGAATGAAGGATTTCTTTTTCTTACCACCTCACATACAACCTGCTGCAAAAGTCTTCTGATTTGGCTTTAGACAATGTCTCCTTCTCCTGCTCTGCCTTCACTTTGTATTTGGCCTTCCGTGCCTCTTGCGTGGATGATTACAGCAGCCTCCTAAGTGATATTTCTAACTCAGATCTGTGTTTCTGTTTGTTCTTGCTATTTCAAAAACCCATTTTACTTTCTGATATATCCTACCCCTTCTTATCTTTCACTGCCCAGCTTAAATGTCATGAACTCTGAAGCTTATGCACTCTCGCCCCAGACTGTGTCAACCTTTCTTGACAGAGAAGATCTTAGCACTATTTGTATGTCTCTAAGATAGTACTTTTCACAGTATACAGTAATAATCATGACTCTTTGGCTCTTTTGAGTAAGTTTTATGCACCTAACACATAGTAAACATTCAATAAATGCTTGCTGAGCACCTCTCTTAATTATTATTTTGATTTACTAAGGGTGCCTGAAGTGAATACTGTTATATAAATCATTTGGTTACAAATAAGAAAACTGTGATTAGAAATACATTTGAATATAAGTGATTTTAAAAGTTATTTAAATCTGGAATGAGCTTTGAAATTAATCTAATTTTACAGATGAAGAAACAAATGCCAAGAGAGTTCAATTAGTTTTTGAGTCAGAAGGATTTCAAATATCCTGGCCATCACCCAAGTGCTTGGGTTCTCCCAGGACTTCCACATCTAGCTTCTCACCTTTTTCCCTCAACAGTGCTATGCTTGAATGGATATTTGGCATGACAAAGATAAACATATATATCTCTCCAGCTACATATTACAGTGGCACATTGATTACAAAGTAAAGATTTATGCCTGAGTAGAAACAAAGCCGATGCAATATTTAATTTAGGAAAATATGAATCAGCCCCGGCACGATGACTCACACCTGTAATCTCAGGACTTTGAAAGGCTGAGGTGGGTAGATCACCTGAGGACAGGAGCTTGAGACCAGCCTGGCCAACATGGCAAAAACCCATCTCTAATAAAAATACAAAAATTAGCCGGGCATGGTAGCGGGTGCCTGTAATGCCAGCTGGGGCAGGAGAATCACTTGAACCGAAGAGGTGGAGGTTGCAGTGAGCGGAGATTGTACCATTGCACTCCAGCCTGGGCAACAAGAGCAAAATTCTGTCATAAAAAAAAAAAATTAAAAAATTTAAAAAAAAGAAAGAAAAGAAAAGAAAGAAAAAGGAAAAAGAAATAATGAATCACAAACTCAATCCCTTTCTACTCATAGGTATCTAAAAACATCCTGTACTTATTGAATAAAAAATTGGAATGATCAGTTTTCTTTCATTAAATTGTTTCAGTGCCTAAGCAATACTTAGAGAGAGCTAAAAATACTTCCATCTCCAGAATGTGCAGCAAAACTAATGACTGCCACAAAGAGAGCTGAGCTTCTCAACATAGAGAGATTAATCTCTCACAGAGAGATGAATTGTATTAGGGTTCAATTTTCTTTCTTGTTTTTTTCTCAAAGGTGCCATAAAGTTTGCACCTTTAGGAACACCTATTAGCATTGGTGTTCTTTTATTATTATTATTATTATTATTATTATTATTATTATACTTTAAGTTCTGGGATACATGTGCAGAACGTGCAGGTTTGTTACATAGGCCTACATATGCCATGGTGGTTTGCTGCACCCATCAACCCGTCACCTACATTAGGTATTTCTCCTAATGCTATCCATCCCCTAGCCCCTCACCTGCGACAGGCCCCAGTGTGTGATGTTCTCCTCCCGGTGTCCATGTGTTCTTATTGTTCAAATCCCACTTATGACGGAGAACATGCAGTATTTAGTTTTCTGTTCCTGTGTTAGTTTGCTGAGAATGATAGTTTCCAGTTTCATCCATGTCCCTACAAAGTAAATGAACTCATCCTTGTTTATGTCTGCATAGTATTGCATGGTGTATATGTGCCACATTTTCTTTATCCAGCCTATCATTGATGAGCATTTGGTTGGTTCCAAGTCTTTTCTATTGTGAATAGTGCTGCAATAAACATATGTGTGGATGTGTCTTTATAGTAGAATGATTTATAATCCTTTGGGTATATACCCAGTAATGGGATTGCTGGGTCAAATGGTATTTCTGATTCTAGATCCTTGAGGAATTGCCACACTGTCTTCCACAATGGTTGAATTAATTTAAACATTTAAACTCCCATCAACAGTGTAAAAGCATTCCTATTTCTCCACATCCTCTCCAGCATCTTTTGTTTCCTGACTTTTTAATGATCGCCATTGTAACTGGTGTGAGATGGTATCTCATTGTGGTTTTGATTTGCATTTCTCTAATAACTAGTGATGATAAGCTTTCTTTCATATGTTTTTTGGCCACATAAATGTCTTCTTTTGAGAGGTGTTCATTCATATACTTTGCCTACTTTTTGATGGGGTTGTTTTTTTCTTGTAAATTTGTTTAAGGTCCTTATAGATTCTGGATATTAGCCCTTTGTCAGATAGATAGATTGCAAAAATTTTCTCCCATTCTGTAGGTTGCCTGTTCATTCCGATGATAGTTTCTTTTGCTGTGCAGAAGCTCTTTAGTTTAATTAGATCCCATTTGTCAATTTTGGCTTTTGTTGCCACTGCCTTTTGTGTTTAATCATGAAGTCTTCGCCCATGCCTATTTCCTGAGTGGTATTGCCTAGGTTTTCTTCTAGGGTTTTTATGGTTTTAGGTCTTAAGTTTGAGTCTTTAATCCATCTTGAGTTAATTTTTATATAAGGTATAAGGAAGAGATCCAGCTTCAGTTTTCAGCATATGGCTAGCCAGTTTTCCCAACACCATTTATTAAATAGCGAATCCTTTCCCCATTGCTTGTTTTGTTCAGGTTTGTCCAAGATCAGATGGTTGTAGATGTATAGCATTATTTCTGAGGCCTCTCTTCTGTTTCATCTGTTTTGGTACAAATACCATGCTGTTTTTGTTACTGTAGTCTTGTAGTATAATTTGAAGTCAGGTAGTGTGATGCCTCCAGCTTTGTTCTTTTTGCTTAGGATTGTCTTGGCTATATGAGCTTCTTTTTGTTTCCATATAAAATTTAAAGTGTTTTTTTTTTTTTCTAATTCTGTGAAGAAAGTCAATGGTAGCTTGATGGGGATAACATTGAATCTATAAGTTACTTTGGGAAGTATGGCCATTTTCACGATATTGATTCTTCCTATTCACGAGCATGGAATGTTTTTCCATTGGTTTGTGTCCTCTCTTATTTCCTTGAGCAGCAGTCTGTAGTTCTACTTGAAGAGATCCTTCACTTCCCTTATAAGTTGTATTCCTAGATATTGTATTCTCTTTCTAGCAATTGTGAAAGAGAATTTATTCATGATTTTGATCTCTGTCTATTGTTGGTGTATAAGAATGCTTGTGATTTTTGCACATTGATTTTGCATCCTGAGACTTTGCTGAAGTTACTTATCAGCTTAAGGAGATTTTGCACTGAGGCGATGGGGTTTTCTAAATATACAATCATGTCATCTACGAACAGAGACAATTTGACTTCTTCTCTTCCTGTCTGAATACCCTTCATTTGTTTCTATTGCCTGATTGCCTGGGCCACAAATTCCAATACTATGTTAAATAGGAGTGGCGAGAGGGCATCCTGGTCTTTTGCTGGCTTTCAAAGGGAATGCTTCCTGCTTTTGTCCATTCAGTATGATATTGGCTGTGGGTTTGTCATAAATAGCTCTTATTATTTTGTGATACATTCCATCAATACCTAGTTTATTGAGAGTTTTTAACATGAAGGAGTGTTGAATTTTATCGAAGGCCTTTTGTGCATCTATTGACACAATCATGTGGTTTTTGTCATTGGTTCTGTTTATGTGATGGATTACATTTATTGATTTGTGTATGTCAAACCAGTCTTTTATACCAGGGATGAAGCCGACTTGATCGTAGTGGATAAGCTTTGATGTGTTGCTCAATTTGGTTTGCCAGTATTTTACTGAGGATATTTGCATCAATGTTCATCAGGAATATTGGCCTGATATTTTCTTTTTTTGTTGTATCTCTGCCAGGTTTTGGTATCAGGATGATGCTGGCTCACAAAATGAGATAGGGAGGAGTCCCCCTTTTTCTATTGTTTGGAATAGTTTCAGAAGGAATGGCACCAGCATCCTCTTGTACCTCTGGTAGAATTCAGCTGTGAATCTATCGGGGCCTGGGCTTTTTTGTTGTTGTTGGTAGGTTATTAATTACAGCCTACATTTCAGAACTTGCTATTGGTGTATTCAGGAATTTGACTTCTTCTTGGTTTAGTCTTGGTAGGGTGTATTTATCCATTTTTTTCTGGATTTTCTAATTTTTTGCATAGAGGTGTTTATAGTATTCTCTGATGGTAGTTTGTATTTCTGTGGGATTAGTGGTCATATCCCGTTTATCATTTTTTATTATGTCTATTTGATTCTTCTCCCTTTTCTTCTTTATTAGTATGGCTAGCAGTCTATTTTGCAAATCTTTTCAAACAACGAGTTCCTGGATTCATTGTTTTATTTTTGAAGGTGTTTTTTTGTGTCTCTATATGCTTCAGTCCTGCTCTGATCTTAGTTATTTCTTATCTTCTGCCAGCTTTTGAATTTGTTTGTTATTGCTTCTCTAATTCTTTTAATTGTGATGTGAGGGTGTTGATTTTAGATCTTTCCTGCTTTCTCCTGTGGGTATTTAGTGCTATAAATTTCCCTCTAAACACTGCTTTAGCTGTGTCCCAGAGATTCTGGTACATTCTATATTTCTTCCATTGGTTTCAAATAACTTATTCATTTTTGCCTTAATTTTGTTATTTACCCAGTAGTCATTCAGACACAGGTTGTTCAGTTTCCATGTGGTTGTGCAGTTTATAGTGAGTTTCTTAATCCTGAGTTCTAATTTGATTGCACAGTGGTCTAAAAGACTGTCTGTTATGATTTCCATTCTTTTGTATTAGCTGAGGAGTGTTTTATTTCAAATTATGTGGTCAATTTTAGAATAAGTGTGATGTGGTGTTGAGAAGAATGTATATTCTGTTGATTTGGGGTGGAGAGCTCTGTGGATGTCTATCAGGTCAGCTTGGTCCAGAGCTGAGTTAAAGTCCTGAATATCCTTGTTTACTTTCTCTCTTGTTGAACTGTTTAATATGGACAGTGGGGTGTTAAAGTTTCCCACGGTTATTGTGTGGGGGTCTAAGTCTCTTCGTAGGTCTCTAAGAACTTGATTTATGAATCTAGGTGCTCCTGTATTGGGTGCATATATATTTCAGGTAGTTAGCTCTCATTGCTGCATTGATCCCTTTACCATTATGTAATGTCTTTCTTTGTCTTTTTTAGCCTTTGTTGGTTTAAAGCCTGTTTTATTAGAGACTAGAATTGCAACTCCTGCTTTTTTTTTTATTTCTTTCCATTTGCTTGGTAAATATTCCTCCATCTCTTTCAGTCTATGTTTGTCTTTGCACATGAGATAGGTCTCCTGAATACAGCGCGCTGATGGATTTTGATTCTTTATCCAATTTGCCAGGCTGTGTCTTTTAACTGAGGCATTTAGCCCATTTACATTTAAGGTTAATATTGTTATGTGTGAATTTGATCCTGTCATTGTGATGCTAGCTGGTTATTTTGCCCGTTAGTTGATGCAATTTCTTCATAGTGTCTATGATCATTACAATTTGTTATGTTTTTGCAGTGTCTGGTACCTGTTTTTCTTTCCATATTTAGTGCTTCCTTCAGGAGCTCTTGTAAGGCAGGCCTGGTGGTGACAAAATCTCTCAGAATTTGCTTGTCTATAAAGAATTTTATTTATCCTTCACTTATGAAGCCTAGTTTGGCTGGAAATGAAATTCTGGGTTGAAAATTCTTCTCTTTAATACTGGCCCTCACTCTCTTCTGGCTTGTAGGGTTTCTTCAGAGAGATCTGCTATTGGTCTGATGGGATTCCCTTTGTGGGTAACTCAACCTTTCTCCCTGGCTGCCCTTAACATTTTTTCCTTCATTTCAACCTTGGTGAATCTGATGATTTTGTGTCTTAGGATTGCTCTTCTCAAGGAGTATCTTTGTGGTGTTCTCTGTATTTCCTGAATTTGAATGTTGACCTGTCTTGCTAGGTTGAGGAAGTTCTTCTGGATAATATCTTGAAGAGTGTTTTCTAACTTGGTTCCATTCTCCCCATCACTTTGAGGGACACCAATCAAATGTAGATTTGGTCTTTTCACATAGCCCCATATTTCTTGGAGTCTTTGTTTGTTCCTTTTCATTCTTTTATCTCTAATCTTGTCTTCATACTTTATTTCATCTGATATCCTTTCTTTCGCTTGGTCAATTCAGCTATTTATTCTTGTGTATGCTTCACAAAACTCTCGTGCTGTGTTTTTCAACTGTATCAGGTTTTTACGTTCTTTTCTATACTGGTTATTCTAGTTAGCAATTCCTCTAACCCTTTTTCAAGGTTCTGAGCTTCCTTGCATTGGGTTAGAACATGCTCCTTTAGCTCGAAGGAGTTTGTTATTACCCACCTTCTGAAGCCTGCTTCTGTCAATTTGTCAAACTCATTCTCCATCCAGTTTTGTTCCCTTGCTGGCGAGGAGTTATGATCCTGTGGAGGGGAAGAAGCATCCTGGTTTTTGAAATTTTCAGGCTTTTTGCGCTTATTCGTTCCTCATCTTTCTGGATTTATGTACCTTTGGTATTTGATGTTGGTGACCTTTGGATGGGGTTTTTGTGTGGATGTTCTTTTTCTTGATGTTGACGCTATTCCTTTCTGTTTGTTAGTTTTCCTTCTGACAGACCCCTCTGCTGCAGGTCTGCTGGAGTTTGCTGGAGGTCCATTCCAGACCTTGTTTGCCTAGGTATCACCAGTGGAAGCTGCAGAACAGCAATGATTGCTGCCTTTTCCTTCCTCTGAAAGCTTCATCCCATAGGGGCACCGGCCAGATCCCAGCTGGAGCTCTCTTGTATGAGGTTCTGTCAATCCCTGCTGGAGGTGTCTCCCAGTCAGGAGGCACGGGGTCATTCACTCAATGAGGAAGTCTGTACCTTAACAGATCTCCAGCACTGTGCTGGCAGATTCGTTGCTCTCTTCAGAGCCATGAGGCAGGAATGTTTAAGTCTGCTGAGGCTTTCCCCCCAGCTGCCCCTTCCCCAGGTGCTCTGTTCTAGGGAGATGGGAGTTTTATCTAAAACCCACTGACTGGTGCTGCCGCCTTTCTTTCAGA
>NW_012106842.1:1398487-1409302 GCF_000951045.1 Mandrillus leucophaeus
CTGTGTCTTTTAACTGAGGCATTTAGCCCATTTACATTTAAGGTTAATATTGTTATGTGTGAATTTGATCCTGTCATTGTGATGCTAGCTGGTTATTTTGCCCGTTAGTTGATGCAATTTCTTCATAGTGTCTATGATCATTACAATTTGTTATGTTTTTGCAGTGTCTGGTACCTGTTTTTCTTTCCATATTTAGTGCTTCCTTCAGGAGCTCTTGTAAGGCAGGCCTGGTGGTGACAAAATCTCTCAGAATTTGCTTGTCTATAAAGAATTTTATTTATCCTTCACTTATGAAGCCTAGTTTGGCTGGAAATGAAATTCTGGGTTGAAAATTCTTCTCTTTAATACTGGCCCTCACTCTCTTCTGGCTTGTAGGGTTTCTTCAGAGAGATCTGCTATTGGTCTGATGGGATTCCCTTTGTGGGTAACTCAACCTTTCTCCCTGGCTGCCCTTAACATTTTTTCCTTCATTTCAACCTTGGTGAATCTGATGATTTTGTGTCTTAGGATTGCTCTTCTCAAGGAGTATCTTTGTGGTGTTCTCTGTATTTCCTGAATTTGAATGTTGACCTGTCTTGCTAGGTTGAGGAAGTTCTTCTGGATAATATCTTGAAGAGTGTTTTCTAACTTGGTTCCATTCTCCCCATCACTTTGAGGGACACCAATCAAATGTAGATTTGGTCTTTTCACATAGCCCCATATTTCTTGGAGTCTTTGTTTGTTCCTTTTCATTCTTTTATCTCTAATCTTGTCTTCATACTTTATTTCATCTGATATCCTTTCTTTCGCTTGGTCAATTCAGCTATTTATTCTTGTGTATGCTTCACAAAACTCTCGTGCTGTGTTTTTCAACTGTATCAGGTTTTTACGTTCTTTTCTATACTGGTTATTCTAGTTAGCAATTCCTCTAACCCTTTTTCAAGGTTCTGAGCTTCCTTGCATTGGGTTAGAACATGCTCCTTTAGCTCGAAGGAGTTTGTTATTACCCACCTTCTGAAGCCTGCTTCTGTCAATTTGTCAAACTCATTCTCCATCCAGTTTTGTTCCCTTGCTGGCGAGGAGTTATGATCCTGTGGAGGGGAAGAAGCATCCTGGTTTTTGAAATTTTCAGGCTTTTTGCGCTTATTCGTTCCTCATCTTTCTGGATTTATGTACCTTTGGTATTTGATGTTGGTGACCTTTGGATGGGGTTTTTGTGTGGATGTTCTTTTTCTTGATGTTGACGCTATTCCTTTCTGTTTGTTAGTTTTCCTTCTGACAGACCCCTCTGCTGCAGGTCTGCTGGAGTTTGCTGGAGGTCCATTCCAGACCTTGTTTGCCTAGGTATCACCAGTGGAAGCTGCAGAACAGCAATGATTGCTGCCTTTTCCTTCCTCTGAAAGCTTCATCCCATAGGGGCACCGGCCAGATCCCAGCTGGAGCTCTCTTGTATGAGGTTCTGTCAATCCCTGCTGGAGGTGTCTCCCAGTCAGGAGGCACGGGGTCATTCACTCAATGAGGAAGTCTGTACCTTAACAGATCTCCAGCACTGTGCTGGCAGATTCGTTGCTCTCTTCAGAGCCATGAGGCAGGAATGTTTAAGTCTGCTGAGGCTTTCCCCCCAGCTGCCCCTTCCCCAGGTGCTCTGTTCTAGGGAGATGGGAGTTTTATCTAAAACCCACTGACTGGTGCTGCCGCCTTTCTTTCAGAAATGCCCTGCCTAGAGAGGAGGAATCTAGAGAGGACTAGCTTTGAATTTTCTAAGAAAAAAGATATCTATAGACACAAACAATCTCTACTATTTAATAATGCACACCCACACACATACTTACACACACATGCACACACAGAGTAGATAATGTGCAAAACATTTAGAGTAATTTCCCTCTAAAAAACTTTCAGAGATATATGTGGTCATACTGAAAGCATTAAGAGACTTAATAATGAGTATTTACCATGAGTGAAACTGAGATATTACTACCTTCCAATTAAAAACAACTGAACATATAGCAAAATACTCATAAATGCCATTTATCCAAAGCCTTAACTTCAAAATATACATCTGTTGTTTTTCTGAAAAGTAAGGCTGGGGAGACATATCTATAAGAAAAATTCTCTAAAAACATTAAGTAAATGACACTTGGCCGTAGTTCTAAATTGAAATTATTAAGACTATTTCTGGTTGCCAAAGAAACCTAATTATAGAATGCTTCATGATACTTTTTTCCTTTGGCTTTTTGATCTAAGATTTTAGTCTCCAAAAAACTGTTTTTAATATATTTTTCTCTTATGAAAAATGTTATTTGAAACTCATTTTCTGTTTTTTTTTTCACATATGTATAATGAGTATGAATAAGAAATTTATGTGAGAAATTCTCAAGATCTTGTTTCCTCTGGGGTTTGGTAGTATAAAGTGAAAAGGGAGCTGTACATGACAGGTTTTATGGCTAGGATTATACATCAGTATTTAGTCTTTAAATCTAGTAGTACAAATACTGCATATTTGGTTATCTTTGATTGACAGATCACAAACTCTACCACAGTTCAAAAGATGGGCTCCATTCAAAGTTGCCTTTACTATGATTACCCCCAGAGCAACTAATGTGTTTTACAATGAATCTAAACTAGACAAAGAGGCAAAGGAGTGGACAGAGCTTTCCACTGCCTCTTTGTATTACTCTGAAATGTTTTCTCAAGTTCAGAGCTCTCAGAAGTCTACGTGTAGAGAGAGGTTCCCTGGGTCAGAGGCTCATGGTATGGTGGACTCCCTGACTTTTATATTCAGAGCCACATCAGTTCATAGCAGCAGCTTATGTTCTTCTACTCAGTTAATCACATCATAGCACCTGCTTTGCAAGATCCAGTTCTTGCAATTCTTCCTGTACAGGCACCGAGACAATGTCCTCTTCTTTGTGTGTACCTGACTTGCAGATCATACATATATTTACTTATTTCCAAATATGAGCTTTAGCGATGAGGCAAACAACAGACAACCATACCACCCAAGGGATAAAGTTGTACTTGTATCCTTACAGAAAAATAAATAAGAGCAGTAGAATAGACAGTGGTTATAGGCCCTTCGTTGTCACTGCTCTTCTATGCAGAGATAAGACTGTGTGCAAAAGAAAAAGAATCCAGTCTCAATGCCCCCAACGTGAATTATAATTAAGAAACCGTCTAAAGTGATATTTGTCTTTAAATTTAAGCCAGGCTTGGAGACTGGGTTAAATAAACCAGTTAGTGCCAAATATTATGGTTTCATTCAAAACCAGATGTATTTTCCAATAAGCCAATATTTGTAACATGCTTTATATTAGTCAGTTGAAAGAAAACTTCAAAAGAAAGGAGGCAAGTTAATATTTTTGTCAAGCAATTTTGAAGTCTCCCACCATGAAGCATTTAAAATTTTGTAAGATGCTATTATCCACTTTTAAGGGATATTTTGAATTTAAACATTAAATAGTCTTATTCCAGTGGCCATATTGTATAGAATATGACAATCACTTCAACATATTTTTTGTCAAAATAAAATAATTACATGTAAATATCTTAAAATCCTTTGCCCAGGTTAATAATTTTCTGAGTAGCTAGGTACTCAGTTTATCAGGAAAGAATATTATCAACTTTAAATAACAGATGATCTACCTCAAATTCCCTACAACTGACAGATCAACCCAGCCATATAACTAAACATATACACAAGGTACTACAATTTCCCAGTACAGCCAGCCTTCCCTGACTTATAAAGATTGTTTCCTTTATTGTTCCCCAAATATAGTCTGGTCCCTCAGACTCTAAATTTCTTTTTCATGTTGCTTCTTCTCTAATATTAATATTATTATTAAAAACATCAGCATAATTAGAGATATAATAGATGTGAAAACAGGGTGTGATAGGGACACATAGGTGACAATCTTAGCTCTGGCTCAGTCTGGGAGCCTTTTAAGAACCATTGATTACAAATGTATTTAGGCAGAGAAGAGAAGATGGACACTCTAGAAAGAAGGAGAATTATGCTGTAAAAATAATTGATATTTTATAGGAGAGAATATAAGAAATGTAGGCCAGGTTTAGTTTCCAAAGGGTCTTGTGTAACTTACCAAGCCTTGGCTATATCTAGAATATTAGAATGAATCAAAGAAGGATTTAAACAGAGAAGAAAATGAGCACGATTATGCTTTTGAAAGAATACAGTGAAAGTGCTGCAGAGAATAGATTTAATCAAGTTAAATCTGGAAGCTGTGTGGAGAATAAATTTAATCAAATTGAACTAAACACTAGGTTAGAAGTAACTAAAATGCATTTCTTCTCCCAGGGAGAAATAGCAAGTGATTAGAGTTAGGGCAATGGCATTGAGAATACAGACAAAATGGGTCCTAGAAAGGTCAACTACATTGGTGACCAACGAGATGGGGAAGGTGATGGAAAGTAAGAAATTTAGAATGTCACAATTGATGGAGTCATTGACATAAAAAAGTGTAAGGTTGCTGGAGGGG
The DNA here is from genome assembly GCF_000951045.1 of Mandrillus leucophaeus. Classification (NCBI taxonomy): domain Eukaryota; kingdom Metazoa; phylum Chordata; class Mammalia; order Primates; family Cercopithecidae; genus Mandrillus; species Mandrillus leucophaeus. The sequence continues at coordinate 1,402,963 of NW_012106842.1, forward strand.
GAATGATGAGTTTGAGTAAATTATATATTGTGAAATAACAATAAAATTTGTAAATAGGCAGCAACTAATAGACACGGTGCTAACCTACTTTTATTTTTATCTTATTTCACCTTACCAAAAAACCTTTGTGAGGTAAATTATTGTTAGTAGTATTACTATCTCATGCTACAAATAAGGAAAGTTAAAGAAACCTAGTAACCTTTCCAAGGTTACTCAGATAATTAAATTCTACGTCCAGTAGACTGTTGGGTATATATGGTGAAAGCTCAGAGGAGAGCATTCCTGTGAACATTGAGGTGTAGAATCGGCCGGCTTTGTAGTTGAAATCATGAAAGTAGATACATTTACTCAGTTACAATGCATAGAATTAGAAGAAAAGACCAAAGGCAAAACTCTTGGGAAGACCAATTTTCTAGAAGTAGGATGAAAAGCAAACCTACAGAAAAAGGTGAGAGGGCGAGGTAGGAAACATCAAGAAGGACGAAATGCTTTAAAGTTTAAAATCTGCATATTGGTCAGGTAGTAGAGCATGAAGTATGTCATCTGGATATAGCATTTAGTAGGTTAGGAGTGGCTTGAAGTAGAGAAGGAGCAGTGAATTCTTCAGTGCTGAAATCAGACAGCAGTGAGTGGAGGCATGACTAAGAAGAATGTAAGTGGAGATAGAAAATTGATAATTACTTTTAAATGTGACTTTGCTATGAGTACAGAGAAGAAACTAGCAAGATTTGAGGAATGGATAGGTTTGTCATTGCTATTATTTTAAGATATATAAAACTTAAACATGAAGAAAAATTGACCAAGTGATATGAAGTATAATGATAGATAAAAGGAGACAACTGCTTAAACAATGTTCCCTAGAAAATGGGATTTTGAGCAAGAGTGAACTGATGAAGCCTTAACAGAAGTAAGGACTTCTCTTTCACTAAATATAATGAAGATTCTTCTCTATCAAGACTCACATCCACCCTTCAGGTTTTCTAAACAAGATGGCGGTGGAGAGAGAATATAGAACTGAAGTTGTTTATTTTTAATACTATTTTAAACATTTTCAAGAATTTGACATTTCTTTTCCTGGCAATTGTCTCTAGCTAATGACTGAAGTTTGAGATCAGATTCTTTCCTTTTTGTTTATCGTGGATTTTCATCTTTATATCACTTCTACTTCAGTATAATTATAGAATATATAACACATTCAATTCTGTAGTGAAAATGCATTTTTTTGTTGTTGTTGTTTTTCCAAAATGCATTCTTCTGTTAGAGACTTAATAGCAACTGTAGGTAAAAGACAAATTACCTCAGACAAAGATGGAATGGATATTAGAAAGCTTTTTTCACTTTCTATTTTCTGTTGCCTCACAATTATAGATGACGTTTATTTCCACTACTCATCACTGTCTCTCCATTGCTTCCAAACTACATTTCTAATCCTCGTTTATCTTATTCTGTATGGGTTGCCATAACAAAATATCATAGACATATGTGGCTTAAACAACAGAAATGTATTTTCTCATAATTCTGGAGGCTAAAATCAGAGATCAGGGTACCAGCGTGGTCAGGTAATGGTGAAGGTTCTCTTCTTGGCTTACAGAAGGCTGCCTTCACTCTGCATCCTCACACAGTGGGGAGAAAGAGAGATCTTTCTATCTGATTATAAGCACACCAGTTCTATTGGATTAGGCCCCACCCTTATTACCTCATATAATAACCTTAATTACCTGTCTCTGGACACGGTTGCACGGTGAGTTAGAACTTCTACATTATAAATCAGAGGGAAAGGAGACATAGTTCAGTTAATAGCTCTGACATAACAGTTAGTGTCCTTTATTAAACGACTCCAACTTGCCCTTTTTGTTTTATCAATCATTGATCATTTGAGCGTGTGTAACTAGATAGCATATTCATAAGCCTGGGACCTTGGTTACTTGGGAAAATCTGATAACAAGTTCACAGTGCCCTGATTGTCCATGGACTGAGGCAGCACAAATAACTTAACAGGGCCTGTTGGCAGGGAGAGAGATCCTTCCCCTTAGGCTGTGAGGCTTATGACCAGCTGATAAAGGAAACGCCAGTGCCTCCTCTAGCAAGATCAAGGGCTAGTTCAAGGCTTTCAGTTAGAGTAGTAAGAGATGGTGAAATCTTCCTCCGAGGAGTCTACTAGAATATGTATGCCTTATACCTTTTTCCATTTATTGACTTTCACTTTCCAAGCAGTCTTTTTCTGGATAAGGCCAGCAGTTGCTCTGGGTTACAGCTACAGGAAACCAACGTTATATGAGGTTAACTCTACTCTCTTGTTTTCTTACCCTATCCATACACCAGCCACTCAGAGAGGATTAGTTTTCTAAAGTAGTTGTACTCTTACAATTCCTACTGTTTGAGTTCTTGTTCTCTCTGCCTAGGATTTCTCTTCCTTCTCTTCTACTTGGTATCTTCTAGTGACCTTTCATTTATGAGACATTCTTTATCCATCACCACATAGCCAAGATAAATCACTTCTTCAATCATCTAACCACAACACTTGTAGTGTTCTTTATTACAGCATTTATAACATTAAACGTATTTTTTTTTCTGTTTTGTTTTGTTATATCGGAGATGGAGTCTTTCTGTGTTGCCCAGGATGGGCTGGAACTCCTGGTCTCAAACTATCCTCCCACCTCAGCCTTCAGAGTGGCTGGGACTACAGTAGTGCACCACTGCACATGGCTTTCAAAAGCACCTATTCTAATTATTTAATATGAATTTACTAAAGGCAAAAATTATATCACATCTTTCCTTATATTCCTAGGTTTTATAACCATGCCTGGAATATGGTAGATGCTTGCTAAGTGTATGCTGAGTAAAACATTAAATACAAAAAATTCTTTAATCATGGAATTTATAAAAGTATGTATAGCCTATAACTCACATTGTATTAATTCATTCATTGATTTTTTTTATTTTAAAAAAAGTTATTTGATGCGCTCTATGTTTCAATCACCATGTTAGGTCCCCTGGGTGCACCCAGGAACAGCAAAGTGAAGTGCAGAGTCGGAAGGACTGGATTCACTTCTGGAATCTTCCATGTACTTGCACACTATCTTGTGCAAGATAGTTTAACCCTTCAAGCTCCAGTTTTATTATATAATAATATGTAAAATAGGAAGGATCTTAGTGCTTTCTTATGTTGTGTGTTATCAGAGTTAATATGATACATCAATTAAAATGTTTAACAGTTTTTTGACATAAAATAAATATTAGTAACTCGGTAACATTAATAAACTCAGTAAAAGACATCCTTTTTCTTCTCCTTATTCTTCTTCCTGTCATTGTTACATGAAGAATGGCCATTGCTTTCATGGAGCCCATCATTAGTAGGTACATAGTATTGGCATCATATTGTTTCACATGTATAATATTTAATGCAGCATAAATCTGGAAGACCCCATTTTTATTTCTTGCTATTAATATGATAACATTTACTGGTTTGTGAGATTTACATGTAGTGAAGAGAAATTGCACCTTACAAGGTGATTAAATATGAAAAAAAGACCAGAGATAAGTGTCCTTTCTTTCCCAACTCTTTCTAACTGCAACCTAGCCAACCTTTTAAGGACAGTATGCAGTGTACTCTCTGAGAAAATGCAGTGTTCTTGGACACAAGTGGCTAAGAGCAGAACATTCCTTTCAGCGTCAGAGAGAGGTGATGTAATAAACACCGTTACCCTCATGAGACACTTGGTGAACCAGTCTGTTGTAAAGGGTCCCATGTAGTGACCTAAAAGATTCATGATGCTGACAGACTATAAGTTAATTTTCATTATTCTGGACAACAAAAAAAGGGAAGTCATTAAAGAACACATCGTGAGAACAATGATCTCCTAAGATCTCTTTACGTGATTATTTTTCTGGTGTTGGAAGCAGGTCACAGTTACAGCGTACAGGTCTCTTGCATTACTAAAAACCCAAATATATTTTTTTGTCTCAGATAACGCTTCCCACTCTTAGTAACCCACCCTTTGCCATACCCACTGAAACAAGCAAGAGAGGTTCTACTCTTCAATCTTACTGTAAGTGCCTCTGCTTGTCATGGCCTAACCCCCTTCTAGGCTGCTCATGTGACCATGACGTTCTTGCAGTTGTCCTCCAGAGACAAAGCTCTGGGCTTCTGTTATTCATGATCATATCTCCTGAACCTGAAAGTCACTGTTGTGTGACTACTGGGTGCTCATTGTTTCACATCTACATTTCTAGTTATGTGCTCTAAAGTTCTGGAGGGACCTTCTTCTCATTTTACATCCCCTATTATTTGCCTGAACCTTGAGTAGCAATGGCTGTAACTCTTGGATTCTCTGTTTTTGTTGTGGACCTTTTCCTTAGTTCAGCTAAAGACTAAAGATGAGGTCCTTGTCACATGGCCACAAAAATTTAGGCTCACAGACTGTTTGAAGGATGAGAAAAATAAGATTTATTGAGAAATAAAGGGAAAAAAAGAGAAAACAGAGGCTCTTAGCAAAGCAAGAAAGTGTGTTTCCTGCCAGTGGGCTTCCCACCTCACAATTACATTTCAGGTTTCTCCCAGGAAGAGGCAGGGCCAGGCTTCTCCCTTACACAAATGGCGCAAACTTCTGTGGCTTCACCCCAGTGTGCAGACTGGTTGGAGTTCCTCTGGGGGCCCCTCCCCACCTGGCTGCCCTATTTTGGCCTGCAGAAATGACATTCTTCTAGATTTAAAGCATTTCTCTAGTATACAGTTTGCTCTATTAGATAAATCTGTGTTATAGGTAAGAAATGAAAGGGAAAAAATAAAGCAGAGAAGAGAGATACAAAGTTCCATCAGTTTCAATTTTAGATCAAATAGACATGGAAGGTTTCATTGAAAAGATAACATTAGAGAAAAGGCCTAAAAGAAATGAGGAAGATACCATGAAATGTGAGGGGACAAAATCTTCCAGACCAAAGGAAAATTAAAATACAAAGACACTGCAGTAAAAATATGCTTGATATGTACAAAAAAGAGCAATGACGACAGTATGGTAAGAAACGGTGAAGAAGTAGGGAAAGAAGAGATACGAAAAGCTAGCGAGCCTAGGTTGTTTAGGGTCATACTGTCCAGTAGAAATAGAATATAAGTCACATATGTAAGTTTAAACTTTCTAGCAGCCACTTTATAAAGTAAAAATAGACTGAAATTAATTGTAATAATATATGCTATTTAACTCAACATGTGGGAATTATTTTTACCAGGGTCAATAAAAAATTGTTGAGATGTGTACATTTTCCATACTAAGTTTCAGAATCTTGTGTGTATTTTACATGTACAAGCCATATTTGGAGTGCTCAGTAGCTACATGTGGATAGGACTACTATGCTGGACAGGGGTGACTACAGACTTGAATGCTATTTTAGGAAATTTAGATTTTACTCTTAGTGAGATAACAAGCTACTAGAGGATTTTGGGGGGGGAAAAAGACATAATGTGACTCACACATTGTAACAGAATCATTCTGACTACCATGTGGTGCAAACTGAAAAATGGAAAGGGAACCAATTTGGAGATTGTTGCAATATCCTATGTGAGAGGATGCTATCTTAGCTAAGGTGTCTGCTTTGGAGGCTGAGAGGCGTGGTGGGCTTCTGGGTATATTTTGAAAGCAGAGCTGATATCACTTGCTAGCAGATTGTCAGATGTGAGAGAAAGAGAACAGTCAAAACAATAAATTGGGCCAGATATGTATTTTTTTAATGATTCTCTGACAATTCCAAAGTGCAACATTGGTCAAGAATCAATGGATTGGTGGTAGCTCCTGTTTCTTTATCCAGAAGTAATCCCCATTGTTTCGTTTTTGAATCTCTAGGCTTGGGAAAATTATTTATTTTGGATAGAGAAGCAGTGGGATTTGGAGCTGGGAAAGTAGGTAAGGACTTCTAAGTACCTTAGAAGTTAGGAAACAGGGAAGCAGTAAGTATCTGTCATCAGACAACTTCTGTGATTAGAACTATGATTAACAAAATGAACCAGACACAGTGGCTCACATCTGTCTGTAATCCCAACACTTTTGAAGGCTGAGGCAGAAGGATTGCTTGAGCCAAGGAATTCAAGAACAGCCTGTGCAATATAGTGAGATCCCATCTCTACAATATTTTTTTTGTTTTTTTTAATTAGCCAGGCATGGTGTACACACTTGTGGTACCAGCTACTCAGGTGACTGAGGTGGGAGGATTGCCTGAGGCCAGGAGGTTGAAGCTGCACTAAGCCATGATCACATTGCTGTTACTCCAGCCTGGGTAACAGAGTGACAGAAAGAAAAGAAAAAACAAAAGAAAAGAGAAAAAAAAAGAAAGAGAAAAAAAGAAGAAA